>NW_027590989.1:0-133284 GCF_964213995.1 Mustelus asterias | reverse complement strand
AATCACTCAATAAGTGATTAGGATCTGCCATGCACTGCTGAGAATGTGATGGTGGCAAATTCAATCATGGCTTTCAAAGAAAGAATTGGATCATTTTTAAGAGAAAATAATTTGCAAGGCTATGGGGAAAAGGCAGAGTGAGATTAGATGAGTTTTTACTGAGAGCTGGCGTGGACATGACAAGCCAATAGTCTCCTTCTCAGCTGTAACTCATCTCTGATTCTATGTCTGATTTGTCCCTCAATTACATTTACCCACCTTAACGCCATAACCCTAACAAACATGTATCTCTGTCACCCTTAAATTCTCGTTGTCCGAGAATCCATAACCTTTTGGGAAGATTTTTTAAAAATTATTTTATAGGATGTGGGCATCACTGGCTAGATCAATATTTATTGCACACCCCTACTTCCTCTTAAGGTGGTGGTGAACTGCCTTCTTGAACTGCCAAGTGGTGTAGGTAAACCCACAGTGCTGTACATAGGGTATTCCAGGACTTTGACCCAGTGACAGTGAAGGAACGGTGATATAGTTCCAAGACAGGATGGTATGTGGCTTGGAGGAGAACTTGAAGGTGGTCAGTAGTGCGAATGATACATGTCACATATCAGCCCAAGCATCAACATTGTCCAGGTCTTGCTGCTTTTGGACAAAGACCACTTTAGTATCTGAGGAGTTGCAAATGTGCAATTTGCATTGTGCAATCATCAGCGAATATCCTGACTTAATGATGGAGAGAAGGTCATTGATGAAGCAGCTGAAGATGGTTGGGCCTAGGACATTACCCTGAGGAATTTCTGCAGAGATGTCCTGGAAATGAGATGATTGACCTCTCGTAATACAACCATCTTCCTTTGTGCCAAGTATGACTCCAACCAGTGGAGAATTTTCTCCATGATTCCCATTCACTTTAGTTTTGCTAAGGCTCCTTGATACCACACTCTGTCAAATACTGACTTGATGTCAAAGACATTCACTGTCATCTCACCTCTTGAGTTCAGCTTTTCTGTCCATGTTCTTGGATCAAAACTGTAATGAGTTCAGGAGATGAGTAGTCCTAGCAGAACATCAGTGAGCATGTACTGGCTGTGTCAGTGCTATTTAATAGCTCTTCAAATGACTCCTTCCATCACTTCACTGACACTCAAGGTTAGACCTGATGGGGAGGTAATTGGTAGGATTGAATTTGTCATGCTTTTTGTGAACAAGACATACATGGACAATTTTCCACCTGTTCCGGCAGATGCCAGTGTTGTAGCTGTACTGGAGCATCTTGGCTAGTGACAAAGATTGTTTTGGAGATCATCTCTAGCACTGCTGCTGGAATGTTGTCAAGGCCCAGAGCCTTTGCAATATCTTTAGTTACTACTTATATCAGGTGGCGTGAACTGAATTGGCTGAAGACTGGCATGTGAGATACTGGACATCTCTGGAGGAAGCCAAAATTGGAATCTTCTCCGCACTTTAGGCCAAAGATGGTTGTAAATGCAGCTTTACAAAGATTGTATTGTAAATGCAATCCCCCATCCTTTAGGGTAAGGATATTTAATATTTGTTTAAAATTGTCTACCACCATTCATAGAACATAGAACAGTACAGCACAGAACAGGCCCTTCGGCCCACGATGTTGTGCCGAGCTTTGTCTGAAACCCAGATCAAGCTATTTCCTCCCTATCATCCCGAAGTACTCCATGTGCCTATCCAATAGCTTCTTAAATGTTCCTAAAGTTTCTGACTCCACTATACCTGCAGGCAGTCCATTCCACACCCCAACCACTCTCTGAGTAAAAAACCTACCTCGGACATCCTTCCTATATCTCCCACCATGAACCCTATAGTTATGCCCCCTAGTTACCGCTCCATTCACCCGAGGAAATAGTCTTTGAACGTTCACTCTATCTATTCCCCTCATCATCTTATAAACCTCTATCAAGTCTCCTCTCAACCTCCTCCGCTCCAAAGAGAAAAGCCCAAGTTCCCTCAACCTTTCCTCATAAGACCTACCCTCCAAACCAGGCAGCATCCTGGTAAATCTCCTTTGCACTCTTTCCAGTGTCTCCACATCCTTCTTGTAGTGTGGTGACCAGAACTGCACACAATATTCCAAATGTGGTCTCAGCAAGGTCCTGTACAGTTGCAGCATAACCCCACGGCTCTTAAACTCCAACCCCCTGTTAATGAATGCCAACACACTATAGGCCTTCTTCACGGCTCTATCCACTTGAGTGGCAACCTTCAGAGACCTATGGATATGAACCCCAAGATCTCTCTGTTCCTCCACATTCTTCAGAACCCTACCTTTGACCCTGTAATCCACATTTAAATTTGTCCTACCAAAATGAATCACCTCGCATTTGTCAGGGTTAAACTCCATTTGCCATTTCTTGAGTGTCACAACTGGTGTTGTGACCAGTATCAGAGATTATGGAGGGGAAACGGTGTTAGGGGAGGCTGAACAGTGATGTGAGTGGTTGAGGAAGAAACCTAACAAAGACAAGAGATTTAAAATCTCTTCAGGTCAATGAACTTAAGGGATATGTATTCATAAAATCAGAAGAATTAGGAGAAGTTGTAGACTATTCTGCCAATCAAACTCAGCCATTTGATAAGATCGTGGCTCATCTGACTGGCTTTACCTTCACTTTCCTGCCTGCTCCCATAACCTTTGACTCCCTTTTTAATCAGAAATCTGTCTTACTCAGCCTTGAATATATTCAATGACCCAGTCTCCACTGTTCTCTATGGAAGAACATTCCAAGGAGAGTTCCTCTCAGGATCTACTCTCAGCACCTCCCTTGTTGAGCCCCTTCAGAACCTCACATGTTTCAATAGCATCACCTCCCATTCCTCCAAACTGCACAAAGTATAGGCCCAACCTGCTGAACCTTTCCTCATTAGACATGATAAAGGGCATCAGTGCAATTAGGTTTTGCCACAAGGCCTCCCCAGATTGCTCGGTGCAGGATTCAAGCTGGAGCTGGGACAGGAATATCCAAAGGCTTGAGCACTGGATAAGCAGTGAGAAAGCACTGCTCAGTAGCTGATTGGAAACCTGGGCCAATATTTCAGATAGGGTCTGGTCAAGTTTAAGGAGAACTTTCTCCCTGTGGAATTGGGTTGATAACTCTAATTTATCCTGTCGAGCTGAACATGTGACATCTGCCAGCAGTGTGAACATTGTGAGGGAACCCAGAGTTATAAGATTAAAAAGCGTGATTTCCCCTGTGAAGTCGGGATAAAAATCAAAAGCTGGATTCGTCTGCTGCACAAAGGTTCAGAGGTTTATAAGCATTCCTTGGCATAATTGTGTGCTCAAGGACACTAACATCATGGTGCATACGATATGATATATCCTTCTTCATCAGGCAGTTTGTGAATAACAGGAACTGGCGTCTACATCACCACAGCAAGGCATTGATAAATTGTAAGATACCATAGTCTAACAATGATGTGGAGATGCCGGCATTGGACTGCTGAAGGAAGCTCATCCCTCTGAATTACTCCTGGCATTGTTCACTCCCCCAACCCTCCTGATGATGCTCATTCCCTGCACCACATAACAATGATCATCACTCTGCAACCTCCCCCCGCCCCCCCACCTTGTAAATGTTCACCCACTGCGCAGTCCCCACCTGCTGAAGGAGCAGCGCTCTGAAAGCTCGTGATTCCAGATAAACCTGTTGGACTTTAACCTGGTGTTGTGGGACGTCTTACTATAATCTAACAATGGATAACATTAAGGATGGCCTTAAATCACTTGTCAATGAATTCTGGAAGCAGAGTGAAACAAGAAAGTGTTCACCTCACAGTATCATGTTTACTCGAAGAATGTTGACGAAAACAAAAGATGTTGGGGACAATTTTCTGCGCATGCGCTGATCTGTCAGTGGGGAGATTGAGCACGCAAACTGCACACCCTCCCCCCACCCCACCAAATTGCTGGCCTCCCGATCGCCATCTTCCCCGACCAAACCCCATGATCGTCGGCCCCCATGACTTCTCCAATGGCTGGCTTACCCAACCGACACCCCCCCATGACCAGCCCCAATTGCCCTCCTCCTGCTTAACCCCACCGATCCCTAATGTAGAGTGCGCAGCAGGGTCCCCCACCACTACCGATCAGCCTCGTCCTCAGAAGGCCCCACTCCCTTGGCACTGCTGGGTGTCCACTGAGCAATGCCAGGGTGCCCAGTGGAACCCCACCCCTTGACCTCCCGGAGTGCATGGGGGTGCCTCAATGGTCTCCGTCCCCACCAACGGAGTGATCATGCCTGGTCCTTGTTGATGGAAACCAGCTTCAGTCCCTGCTGGTGGGAACCTCAGCTGGCTGGGGGGTGGGTGGAGAGGGAGCATGAACGAGCCTCAATGGTATCATCCAGGCTCACTCATGATATGGAAATTGGAATTTCCACATGGTAATCAGTCTCACACTAATTGCCGGCGTGAGGCTGATGACGTTCTAAAAAAAGGGCAATTTCTCAGCCTGCTGGCTACTTCAGTGCAGCAGGCCAGGAAAATTGCACCTGTTGCCCAGCATGTGTGCTTTTTGCTGGTTCAGCTTCTTTATGGGTTTTTAGATTCACTCCAGCATCTTTCATGGTAAAAGTGTAACTACTGTAGTGTGACAGTGATAGTTCTCCCCTTAATTGGGATCGTGCCATCTTACTGTCCTCTGTAAATTTCTACTGAGGGATTTAAAATATATACTCTCCAAATATTGATAGGTAGCTTAAATATCTACCTGGAACATTATTTAAATTGACAAGGTACTTGCTCCCTGTGTGGATGAGGAAAAGGACTGTAGGGAGGATAAGCTAACTGACCACTGCACTGTGGCACAGGCAGCCATTCAAGAGGGGGGAGTAAAAAGAAAAGTGGTAGTGGGAAGCGATTCTATAATTAGGGAGACAGATAGCATCCTTTGTAAGCAGGATAAAGAGTCCCGCATGGTATGTTGCCGACCTGGTGCCAGGGTAAGGGACATATCTAACCGGTTTGAAAGGATATTGAAGTGGGAGGGGGAGGGGGTGGATGGATCCAGTTGCTGTGGTCCATGTAGTGACAAACATGGGCAGGAATAGACAGGAGGACCTGTTTGGGGAATATCAGGAACTAGGAACCAAATTAAAGAACAGGTCCTCAAGGATTATAATCTCTGGATTATTACCCGAGCCACATGCGAATTGGCAAAGAGAGAAGGAGATTAGTGAGGTAAACACGTGGCTAAAGGAGTGGTGTGGGGAAGAGGGGTTCCATTTTTTGGGGAACTGGCATCAGTATTGCAACAAGAGAGAACTGTACTGATGGGATGGGCTCCACCTGAACTGATCTGGGACCAGGACCCTAGCGGAAAGGCTAAATAGGGAAGTCACAAGGACTTTAAACTAGTAAATGGGGGGTGGGGGGCAGGGGCAGAGCTCAGTAGAAGTTAGTAAAGTTTCCAGAACTAGTCGTAGAGTAGAGAGTATGGAAATTGGCAGGAATAAAACTTCAGGCACAACAGATAAAGGGACAACTATGGGAAGAAGGGCAGTCAACACAGCACTGAGGGTGCTGTACCTAAATGCGCGCAGTATCTGGAACAAGGTAAATGAGCTGGAAGCACACATTGTAATTGAAGGGTACGATGTTGTGGGCATCACAGAGACGTGGCTGCAAGGGGATCAGAGGCGGGATCTGAATATCCAAGAATATGTGTCCTATCAAAAGGACAGGCAGATGGGTAGAAGAGGCGGTGTTGCCTTGTTGGTAAGAAACAAAATTAATCATTAGTAATGGGGAAGGGATGGGTAGAATTGTGTGGGTAGAGCTGAGGAATCGCAAAGGGAAAAAGATCTCGATTGGAGTTATGTACTAGCAGTACTCAGGATCCTTGTTGGACCGAAAATAAATCAGGATATAGAAAAGGCAATATTACAGTAATCTGGGGGGATTTCAACATGCAAGATGGACTGGGAAAATCAAGTTGGTAGCAGACCCCAAGATAAAAAATTTGTGGAATGTCTATGGGATGTTTTTTTGGAGCAGCTTGTGCTGGAACCCACTGGGGAACAGGCACTTCTGGATTTGGTGATGTGTAATGAGGCAGACTTGATCAGGGAACTTAAGTTTAACCTTTGCTGTGCGTTTTCTTCACTACAGTAATAATAAAATGTAGGTGATTTGGACTCAGGTTTTAAATTGATCGAAAGCATCCGAGTCTGGAAATTAGAATATTGATTGCGAATAAGCATATTAAAAGCAAGAAGTGAAAATGCCAATCTGAGGCTGATTTATAGGCTCTTTAAATATTGGTGCTTAATTGTTGTTTACTGAAAGGGCTCTGATGTGTGCCACCATGAGGTTATAAGGCGAAACCTCAGGAATGCTAATTTTCAATGACCTTCTGCAAACGACAAAGACAAAATAAACACGCAGCTGAAACACAAGGACCTCAACTTGACAAGGTCAAGGTCACCGTAGCTCTATAAAGAGCTTATATATTGATACTGGAAGGAAACAACTCAGTGCTCCAGTAGGATTGTCCCATTGCTTTGTAATCAAAGTTCAATAGCCAAATGGCTTTCACAATGGCCCTGTTTTAGTTTTTGTTCAATTTATTAATACACAGGGTAATAGAATTTTGGCTATGGGAGAAGTAGTGACATTGGATTATTAGCTAGTGACATTACCGCAGAGGCCGAGGCTACTATTTTGGGACACTGTTCAAATCCTACCAGGGCAGCTGGTGGAATTTAAATTCAATGAATAAAAATTAAAGCCATTCTCAGAAATGATGATTATGAAACTATTGTCAATTGTTGTCAGAGTATCTTATGAAGGTTCTATAATTTCCTTGCTTTTGTACTCAATGGGTGGAATTGTACCATCTCGCCCACCACAGGAATTAAAACAGGCGGGACATGGACCGTACAAAGGTCCATTGACCTCAGGTGGGATTTTCCGACCTTGGAGAGAGTCTGCAGATAATGCATTGGATTTATCAACTTTAGAGACATTAGCTTTATCAGCGGCAGAAAATGTCTCTCTAAAACCCAGGATCTCAAATGCCTAATTAACTGTTTTCTTAACTCTCCGTACCATCTTCAACAATTTGTGCACACATATCCCCAGGTATCTCTGCTCCTGCACCTCCTTTAAAATGGTAACCTTTATTTTATATTGCCTTTCTTCTTGCTTGCTATTGTGAAGCTTGAAATTGTGCCCTGCACACCCAAATCTATTGCCAGAATTTTACCACTGATGCGCGATTAAATCACTCGGGAGGTTAGATCGTACCCGGGAAATAAAGGCTTTTATTAGTAACAAGAATGGAGCATACTATATAACAATACAATCCCAGACTAAAGGGTCACCAGGCAGTGCAGTGACCTTTATACTCCTCCAGGTAGGCGGAGCCAACTGGAGTGTACCACAGAACAATATCAACAGGTAGAACACCCCAACCCTAACCCCAACAGTGACAACAGTAACATATCTACAAATACCCACAGTGCTGACCATCTATGGTTCAGTACCCATAGTGGTAACGATCTATGGTTCACCACAACCACTTCGCCTGCCCGAGGCTCATAAGATCCCGTCTGAGGCCAATAGAGAATGCTGTTCCTGTATGTCGATAAAATTCCGGCACGTCATTATTATAGATCAAGAAGCGCAGCAATCCAATGGTGAACCTTTGGATACCTCCTCCTGTCTGAAAAACAATTGTTTCTCGTCTCTCAGAGAAATTCGTTTGCTGTGGTCCTTTTTATTCCATGGGCTTCTCCTTTTTAGGCAGTCCCTTAGGTTCGAGGATGATCTGCTTTGACACTGGCTTGATAAATTCTAAGATGGCTGATAAATTCAGTGCATTATCTGCAGCCTCTACTGCATATGGTGCAGCTGGTGCTTGAAAGGTTGGGCAGATGGCTTGTTTGGAAGTTTGTATACTCCCTCCAATGCCTCAACTTTGCTTCTGCAGGTTTCCAATTAAGTAGCTCAATGTGTTTGGTGCATTCCCAAATGAGCCTTTGCCATTTTGGTCACTCACAAACTAAAGTTTCCCATGAGTCTGTGGGGCTTAAGTTCATCAGTGATGCATCGATGACCTCTCCAAAGAATTTCTGCCATCCTCCTGGGAGTCTGTTGCTATGAATGAGTTGAGCAATTGCTCCGGAGTCCGGTCTCAGATATACAAGCGACATTTCTGGCCCAGTGCAGCTGGTTTTGAGTGATTAGCAGCTCAAGCTAAACTTTGCTGAGAAACCTGTCATGTGGTGCTTTATAAAATGCCTTTTGAAAATCCCGGTACACCACATTATCCTCATTAACCATCCACGTTGCTTCAAAAAACTCAAATCAAATTCGTTAACCATGATTTTCCCTAAAGAAATCAGTGCTGGTTTTCTTTAATTAATCCACATTTAATTCTGTCCCAGATCATCATTTTTAGAAGTTTTCCCACCACTGAGGTTAAACTGCCTGGATGCATACGGTTTTGAGCCATTCCAGATGATCAGCCAGTATTGTAGCGCCAAGTCTGGTGTCAAGTTTGAAGTGGAGATGCCGGCGTTGGAGCGTCAAGTTTGAAGTCAGTTTTAAAGCCTTTAACTCCATAGTGACTGACCCAAAAGTCTTGTTTGTGATCCCTTAGGAAATCTATATTCTCATTTCTTGCTTTATTCACAATTTCTTGAATTGTCAGCTTTTCATAGACATTCTCTTGCCTTCTTCCTTCAATTCTTTTTTAGATTTACAGAACTGCATCAAGTGTCCTGTCTTTCCACATTGGAAATACTCTGTACCTCCTGCCAGGCGATCTTGCTGCAGCATAAGCACCTCAAGATGTCTTTTGTAGTGTTTCCAGCCCTTTTGCTCATTTTGGCAGGTTTTAGTGTGGGTGTGGATGCCACTTTTGGGCCTAACCACCAGAGTTATCCAAAGCCTTGGTATTTTGACAGATTATTGCCCGAATGTGCTCCCTAACTTTGACCTGTCACGTATATAGAACCACTTTGGGTTGAGGAATGCAATGAATGAAAAGTGGAATTTTTTCAAGGAACAAATACTGGATGTCCTTGATAGGTATGTTCCTGTCAGGCAGGGAGGAAATGGCCGAGTGAGGGAACCATGGTTCACAAAAGAGGTGGAATGTCTTGTGAAAAGGAAGAGGGAAGCTTATGTAGGGATGAGGAAACAAGGTTCAGATGGCTCGATTGAGGGTTACAAGTTAGCAAGGAATGAGCTGAAAAAGGGGCTTAGGAGAGCTAGGAGGGGACATGAGAAGTCCTTGGCGGGTCGGATCAAGGAAAACCCCAAGGCTTTTTACTCTTATGTGAGGAATAAAAGAATGACCAGGGTGAGGTTAGGGCCGGTCAAGGACAGTAGTGGGAACTTGTGTATGGAGTCAGTAGAGATAGGCGAGGTGATGAATGAATACTTTTCTTCAGTGTTCACCAAGGAGAGGGGCCATGTTTTTGAGGAAGAGAAGGTGTTACAGGCTAATAGGCTGGAGGAAATAGATGTTCGGAGGGAGGATGTCTTGGCAGTTTTGAATAAACTGAAGGTCGATAAGTCCCCTGGGCCTGATGAAATGTATCCTAGGATTCTTTGGGAGGCAAGGGATGAGATTGCAGAGCCTTTGGCGTTGATCTTTGGGTCCTCGCTGTCCACGGGGATGGTGCCAGAGGACTGGAGAATGGCGAATGTTGTTCCTCTGTTTAAGAAAGGGAATAGAAATGACCCTGGTAATTATAGACCGGTTAGTCTTACTTCGGTGGTTGGTAAATTGATGGAAAGGGTCCTTAGGGATGGGATTTACGACCATTTAGAAAGATGCGGATTAATCCGAGATAGTCAGCACGGATTCGTGAAGGGCAAGTCGTGCCTCACAAATTTGATAGAATTTTTTGAGGAGGTAACTAAGTGTGTTGATGAAGGTAGGGCTGTTGATGTCATATACATGGATTTTAGTAAGGCGTTTGATAAGGTCCCCCATGGTCGGCTTATGATGAAAGTGAGGAGGTGTGGGATAGAGGGAAAGTTGGCCGATTGGATAGGCAACTGGCTGTCTGACCGAAGACAGAGGGTGGTGGTCGATGGAAAATTTTCGGATTGGAGGCAGGTTGCTAGCGGTGTGCCGCAGGGATCAGTGCTTGGTCCTCTGCTCTTTGTGATTTTTATTAATGACTTAGAGGAGGGGGCTGAAGGGTGGATCAGTAAATTTGCTGATGACACCAAGATTGGTGGAGTAGTGGATGAGGTGGAGGGCTGTTGTAGGCTGCAAAGAGACATAGATAGGGTGCAAAGCTGGGCTGAAAAATGGCAAATGGAGTTTAACCCTGATAAATGCGAGGTGATTCATTTTGGTAGGACAAATTTAAATGTGGATTACAGGGTCAAAGGTAGGGTTCTGAAGACTGTGGAGGAACAGAGAGATCTTGGGGTCCATATCCACAGATCTCTAAAGGTTGCCACTCAAGTGGATAGAGCTGTGAAGAAGGCCTGTAGTGTGTTAGCTTTTATTAACAGGGGGTTGGAGTTTAAGAGCCGTGGGGTTATGCTGCAACTGTACAGGACCTTGGTGAGACCACATTTGGAATATTGTGTGCAGTTCTGGTCACCTCACTATAGGAAGGATGTGGAAGCGCTGGAAGGAGTGCAGAGGAGATTTACCAGGATGCTGCCTGGTTTGGAGGGTAGGTCATATGAGGAAAGGTTGAGGGAGCTAGGGCTATTCTCTCTGGAGCGGAGGAGGCTGAGGGGAGACTTAATAGAGGTGTATAAAATGATGAAGGGGATAGATAGAGTGAACGTTCAAAGACTATTTCCTCGGGTGGATGGAGCTATTACAAGGGGGCATAACTATAGGGTTCGTGGTGGGAGATACAGGACGGATATCAGAGGTAGGTTCTTTACGCAGAGAGTGGTTGGGGTGTGGAATGGACTGCCTGCAGTGATAGTGGAGTCAGACACTTTAGAAACATTTAAGCGGTTATTGGACAGGCACATGGAGCACACCAGGATGATAGGGAGTGGGATAGCTTGATCTTGGTTTCAGATAAAGCTCGGCACAACATCGTGGGCCGAAGGGCCTGTTCTGTGCTGTACTGTTCTATGTTCTATGTTCTATGAATGCTTTTAGAACATTTTCAAAGTCTGAAAAGAGCTCCTCTCTGCCCTGTGTCAGGAGGACATCAGAAATAGGCGAACTAACCTGGCATGCAAACCCAACACTTCTCAATAGTGTTGGAAGTGTTTATTCCACAACTCCCAACGTTGGCTCCTCTGTGGACCTTGAAGATTTTTGAACGTCTGCGGAAAGGTCAGTGACTGCTCGACTGGCAGTTGGATTGCTACTGATTATCAGTTTGCTCTCATCAAGGGAAGTATTCTTATTCTTCCTTTCAAATCTTTCTTCCACCTTTTTCCTTCGGGAAAAAGATACAAAAGTCTGAGGTCACATACCAACCGACTCAGAGGTAGAGGTAAAGACTCAAGAACAGCTTCTTCCCTGTTGTGCTGTCAGACTTTTGAATGAACCTTGCATTAAGTTGATCTTTCTCTACACCCTAGCTATGACTGTAAGACTATATTCTGCACTCTCTCGTTTCCTTCTCTATGAATGGTATGCTTTGTCTGCATAGGCGCAAGAAACAATACCTTTCACTGAAAATACATGTGACAATAATAAATCAATAATCAAATCAAAGAATTTCTCTTCCAATTCCTCCTTGTAGATTTGTTATCAATGGCACCAAATCAGTGTTAGATTGATGTCTCTACCTCTGCTACCATGTTTTGTGGCTTACTTCATGGCCTAATTTATACTGGGAGGGGTTCCCTCTATGCATGAGGCCTTATGTTTGACTCGGGTAGATTTCTTCAAAATTATTGTATTTGCATGATAACCTCCTAGTTAAGTGCATCTCTCTTGTGTGTGGGCTATTCCATCGTCTCTTTAGGATCTCCAGCACATGACTCTGATGTCACTGTTACGTCATGATACACATCAACATCTCATGAGCACAACTATTAACCTACTAAGCTACAACAGGTACAGACAAAGCCCTAAGGCTGACCTGGAAATCTAATTGTCACTCAAACAACAACAAGAGTGATGTTCGGTGAGCATCCTGACAGAAATATCAAACTTTTTTTTGTTGTTCTCAAAGGAATGGGCAGCTTCTCTCTGGAAGGACCAGTTGGTAAGGTGGCTATTTGGAACCCCCCAGCCGCTAATCTTCATTGTTTAATATCAGGTTAATTTAAAATAACATTTTTGGCCAGTCTGTGCCCACAAATAAATATCCTATTGGTTGCCTGAGGCTTGGCATTACCAAATTCAAAACATTGGACATAAGATGATCCAGTGCTGGAATAGACATGGACCCACTGAAAGTTGGACTGCCTGGCACAAAACCAGACGAATGGCCAACCTACCGAGTTCGCTACATTCCGCCTGCAGGATCTCATCCCCCTTTCTCCCTCTGCTGGCTACACATCCCCTGACCAGATTAATTCAATGGTTGAATAACTTTGTCATGTTCCCATGTTCCAAATTAATTGGTAATCTGCGTGATAATTTATCTGGGCCAATTACTTCTCATTGATTATCTTTTAAATTTTAGATAACTTTTCTTTGTGAACTTACATGCTTACTTTTAACATTTAGGGCCCTATTTTACCATTTTGATTCTAAGTGCTGGGCAGACTTGAAACTGAGTGTTTCAGATCCAACTTTTAGACCTCAGGTGCCCCCATACGCACTCTGCCTGCAAAAATATCAGCGATTCCGAATTGCGCTGTGGAAGACTGTGGGCGGGGCTTAACGCGCCAAAAACCCTGCAGCTCCGATCGGAGCCTCCAACTTCGCATGCGCAGAATAAAAATGACAGAATGCGGCTCCACTGCCACAGCGCTCCCGGGCCGGATAATGCCTCCCCCTGGCCCCCCCAGACATTGCCCCACCCCCACAATATTACTGACCCCCTTATATCCCCCTCCGCCACCCAAAACAATTGCGGGCCCCTCCCCCCCTTCCCCGTCACTGATCACAGGCAGAGTGGCAGTGGACTCCCCCTCCCCCTCACTGATCTCAGGCAGAGTGGCAGTGGATCCCCCCTATCTCAAGCAGAGAGCTGTTGGACCCACCTTCTCCCCCCCCCAACTGATCTCAAGCCAGAGAGCCATTGGATGCTCGGTACTTACCTCCTCAACTGGAACGCCCGAATCGGACTTTTGTGGAGCATGTCTGTTTCGCGCCGATTCTGGATGGGTGAATGTGATGGTAAAAGAGGGAAGTGGCGGTAAGGTTGGGCGTGCAGCCCATTAAGTCAATTTAAATGCACGCAAATGCATTTAAATGGCCATCACATCCATTTCGGGTGCAGTTCCTGATCGTGCCATTAATCGGGCGGATCGCGCTACTTGCCTCACGCCTGACTTTACCAAGTTTCCGCACCCGAAAAGGAGCACAACCCGATGGTAAAAGCGGGCCCTTACTATCAGCTCATGGAACAGGCCAAGTGCAGAATGAAGTTCTCACTTCTCCAGCTGAGGAATACACCTTACCCCTTGTTACACCAAAGTTCTTTATTCCATTGACCATGTGAATGGTTTCAGATTGAAGTTGAAATTTTCATGCAGTTTGCATAAAACTTTATTGTTGTGGAATTCTGCCCAAAGATACTGGGCTGAGACTGTTAAACTCATTTTATATTGAGCTGTTACTGTTGGCAAAGAGGTAGAATTATCACCCTTTCAGCCCGGGCCTCATTCACATCTTGGTCACAGATGATCAGGCTGTGTGCTAACACCCATCATCTGGTCAACATTCTAACCTCTTTACATTTAGTTGATATACGTTTTAGGGGACAGTTACCCCCTGGTTCATTCGCCAAGGCAATGCTTCGACTAATCGGAGTCGACCTGCCTCGTTTGAATTTGAACAAAGCTCAGTAGCTAACTGTCCCATGCTGCATTCCTCATGGCAACACCTCCACCAATCAGAGTTCACTTGCCAACCAATCGGCACTCTCTTCTTTTGCAGTAAAAACTGTTATTCTCCCATTAGGGTTGGAAAATTCTTGCAAGCTATCCTGATGAGTGCAAAGTGAAAATGTTTTGGTAGCATGTCTCTTTTTTCAGCAATATAGGTTTTGTGTCTATCGCATCATAATAACCAGTCATCATTAAAACTTTAGACAATATTAAAACATAAAACAATGCAGAAGCAAAGTTTTCTTTGATTTTATGGAACTTGCAATCTCATATGGAGCTCCTTGGAAGTATATAGCTGGAATTCACACACTCGAGATAATTCCAACCAGTAGAATGGGAGACATACAAGCAAATTCTCAATCCATTCACCCAGAAGGTGAAGATCTGCACTGGTGGGCAGGGGGAAAGGCAGGAGGGTGGCTGTAGTGGTGAACTTGTAAGGCAACCTCTATTTAGAAACATACATATAAAATAGAAGTAGGAGTAGGCCATTCAGCCCTTAAAAACTGCTCTGCCATTCATTATGATCATTAAATTCAATACCCTGATCTCGCCGTCCCCCCATATCCCTTGGTCTCTTTTGCTCCAAGAGCTCTATCTAATTCATTCTTTAAATCATACAACATTTTGGCCTCAACTACTTGGTGGTTGTGAATTCCACAGATTCACCAGTCTCTGGGTGAAGAAATTTCTCCTCACCCCAG
The DNA here is from genome assembly GCF_964213995.1 of Mustelus asterias. Lineage (NCBI taxonomy): Eukaryota > Metazoa > Chordata > Chondrichthyes > Carcharhiniformes > Triakidae > Mustelus > Mustelus asterias. Next base: position 118,597 of record NW_027590989.1, on the reverse strand, counting down.
CCCTGAAAGGTTTACCCTTATCCTCAAATTATTTCCCCTACTTCTGGACTCCTCCACCATTGGGAAGATTTTTTCTGAATCTACCCTGTCTAACACTGTTAGAATTTTATAAGTTTCTATGAGATCCCTTCTCACTCTTCTAAACTCCAATGAATATAATCCTAACCGACTTAGTCTCTCTTCATATGACAGACGTGCCATCCTAGGAATCAGCCTGGTAAACCTTTGCTGCATTCCCTCTATAGCAGGGGCATCCTTCCTCAGATAAGACCAAAACGGCACACAATGCTCCAGGTATGGTCTCACTAATGCCCTATACAATTGCAGTCAAACATCCCTATTCCTATATTCAAATGCTCTCGCTATGAAGGCCAACATACCATTTACCTTCTTGACTCCTGCTGTACCTGTGCACTTACTTTCAGTGACTGATACACGAGACACCAATGCCTCACTGAGTATCCACCTGTCTCAATTCACACCCATTCAAATAATAACCTGCTTTCTTATTTTTGCTACGGAAGTGGATAGCATCACATATATTCACATTATACTGTATCTGCCATGCATATGCCCAGTCACTGATTCTGTCCAAATCATGCTGAAGCATCTCTGCATCCTGCTCACAGCTCACCCTACCACCCAACGTTGTATCATAAATTTAATGACTTATCATAATACATAATTAGTACATCTGGTGAAATATTGAGTATCTCTCATTACATCATTGACAACTGTAAATTCAAAGTAGTTTGATTCTGTCCATGGACCTAATGAGGCTCATTGGCTCACCATTGCTGGGAAGATGGACAGCTTTGCTAATATTTGACCAGCTGTCAGAAAGATGTTTTCAATTTATCTGCTAGCTTCTCTAGATGCACCCGAGCTGTGCATTGCTCAACGCAGGGATATAAGTCACAACGTTGTACACAACGGGCCTGATTTTACCATTTTCATCCCAAGTGCTGAATCTGGGCGTAATGCAGATCCGACTGAGGAATCTGCTTTCAGGCGCCCCCATACGCTCTCAGCCATCTCCAGTCCCATTCGCGCTGTGGGCGGGGCTTAGCGCGGCCGAAACGATCGGAGCTCTGAACTGCGCATGCACAGTTGGAAAAAAAGTTGAAAATGCGCACCTGTCACATCACTCCCGGGCCAGATAATGCCTCCCCCTTGCCCCCACAGACATTGCCCCACCCCCACAGCATTACAGACCCACCTATCCCCCCACCACCCAGAACAATTGCGAATCCCTCCCCCCTTCCCCCTACCGATCCCAGGCAGTGTGGCAGTGGACCCTCCCCCTTCCCTCACTGATCTCAGGCAGAGAGATCCCCCCTCCACCTGACAGATATCAGGCAGAGTGATCCCCCTCACTCCCAGCCCAGACTCTCCCGCACAAGGCCCCATCCCACCTACACTCCGATGGCTGTGTGACACCTCCCTCTCTCTCCCATCGCTAATCATTGAGGCACTCATCCACCAGCACCGCCCCCCTCCCCCGCCCCCTCCCCCCAGCAGCACACCTGCAAGTGCTCACTTGCTTTCCCCCAGTGCTAACAAGCAAACTGCATAGAACCTGCTGGAATGCTCGGTCAAACTGCCTGCAGCTGATCTGCCCTAACGAAGGGCAGCTCCATAAAAAATTCCAGAATGGACAGGCAGGCAGTACAGGACAATGTGCGCACGACCAGCCCCCCGATTTTCTGAGGACGACTTGGGGAGGTTGCTGGATGCAGCTGAGGTGAAGCGGGCCACCCCTCTTCCTCCCAGGAGGACGCAGACCCAGGGGGGCTGATGGCCATGCGACCTGGGAGGCAGTCACCGCCTCAGTCAGTACCAGGGCACTGGCCCCCCCAAACCGCGAGGCAGTGCTGGAAAAAGAATGAGTGACCTCATCCGTGCAGCAAGGGTGAGTGCTGCACCCCATTCAGCATGCTCCCCCATATCTCCCCCAGATCCTCCTATTCCCAGCACCCTGCATGCTTCCAGCTCCTGACCCCCAAGCACCTCCTTCCTTTCCCCCCAATGAGCCCCACTGCGTTTGCCCGCTGAGGGTCACCACCTGATTCTCTGCATGAGTCACACCACCATTTATTTCATGGTTCCTTCTGTCTCCACAGAAGACGACCGAGCACAACACTCATGAGCGGGCGAAGACAGGGGGTGGTGAGCCAGACCTCCAGGTCCTCACCCCGTCCGAGGAGCGGGCGCTGGAGCTCACCAGAGCGGGCTGTCAGCGACAGCATGGTTGGTCTGCCGTCCAGTCATTTCTACACTCACTTTGAGGCAACTTCTTGGGGGCATGAGGTTCGGGAGCAAGGGGCAAGATCTAAAGGAGATGTATGAGGCATTTAATTTTCATTGAGAGGATCGTGGGTGCCTGGAACTCACTGCCCAGGGGAGGTGGTGGAAGCGGAAACTATAGGGACATTTAAGGGGCATCTCTACAGCTATCTGAATGGGATGGGAACAGAAGCATATTGGGGCAAACAAATCAGATGGGCAGCCTGGTCGCTACAGGGTTGGAGGGCCGAAGGGCCTGTTCCTGTGATGTAATTGTCTGGGTTCAGTGTTCTATGTTCAAGGGAGCCATGTGATTCATGTCATAGAATCATAGAAAACCTACAGTATAGAAAGAGGCCATTTGGCCCATAGAGTCTGCACCGACCACAAACCCACCCAGGCCCTACCCCATATCCACCCACTAATCCCTCTAACCTACGCATTTCAGGACACTGAGGGCAATTTTTAGCATGGCCAATCAATCTAACCCGCACATCTTTGGACTGTGGGAGGAAACCGGAGCACCCGGAGGAAACCCACGCAGACACAAGGAGAATGTGCAAACTCCACACAAGCCGGGAATTGAACCCGGGTCCCTGGAGTTGTGAAGCAGCAGTGCTAACCACTGTGCTACCGTGCCGCCCCAATGCACCCTGATGCACTACAATGTTCCCAATGCTCCGCCGGGCAGCGTTGTCGGGGGTGCTTCCCCAGGCTGCAGAAGTAGCACTTCGGGCCTCGAGACTGCCGCAGCGGTTGGGTCATTGGTGGGACGTGGCATGGCGTAGGCCTGTGGCCCTCCCGAGTACAGAGGTGGCGGCGACTGCGACGTCCACGATGCCCTCCCGTGGTCGGGGGTGTAGGCCTTGAGATTACGGAAGGCCACCTCTAACGAGTCAGCAAGTGCTACAGTCTTTTGTAGGTCCAGGCCACCCTGTTCCAGCAGTCGTTGTCTGATATAGTTTGACCTGATACCCGTGACATAGGCATCTCTGATTAAGTCCTCCATGTTTTGGGCGGCTGTTACGGCCTTGCAGTTGCAGGCCCTGCCAAGCGCTCGCAACGCACGCAGGAATTGGTCGCCCGATACTCCTGGCTGTTGTCTGCAAGTAGCCAGAAGATGTCTGGCGTAGATTACATTAGTCTGTCTTTTAAAAGTTCGATCGCATCCTCGTAAGTTTCAGTGTCTCTGATCATCGAGAATACCTGATCGCTGACCTGGGCGTGGAGCTTGTCGGTTTTGGTCCGGACGACGGAGGTGGAGGCGGAGGCAGAGAGGAAGGTTTTGAAACATCGCAGCCAGTGATCGAAGCTGTTCGAGGCTCCTACAGCTTGAGGATCCAATTCTAATTTAATCGGGTTTTAATATCTGCTCCATCCCAAAACCTTTTTTTTTCAGGGAGTGGAACCCCTTCCTATTAACAAATCGTCGTGGATTCTGTAGGGGGGCCCTGAGGGCGACATGGGTGAAGTCGACCACCCCCTGCACATTCGGCATCTCCGCAATTGCAACAAACCCCGCAACCCAGGCTTCCTGATGGGCCTGGTCCAGGTAGAATTTGATGTACTGCCCAGCCCGGGCATAGAGGGCTTCAGTAACTTGCTTGACACAGGTGTGGACTGAAGACTGGGAGATGCCACAGACATCTCCGCTCGGGCTCTGGAAGGAGCCAGTTACATAGAAGTTCAGAGCAGCCGTCAATCTGACAGCCACTGAGAGTGGCTGCCCCCCCTCGCCCCAAGGCGCCAGGTCCTGCAACAGGTTGCACAGGTGTCGCATGGTATCCTTTCGGAGTCGGAGACGTCGGCAGCATACAGTGTCCAACATCTCCTCGAAGGACGAGGAACTGCCGGGGTCTCTACTCCCTCCTTCTCCTATGGCCCCGCTCTGGGTGAATGGCAGCCGCCTCCTGCCTCGGATGGTCGTCTCCCTCCGGTCCTGCAGGGTTCAGTTTCAATTCTGTGGAATAGTCGCTGAATGAATAGAGAGTATTGACATATGGAACAAACTTCTCTGCTTTCAAGGTTTGGACTTGGATGAAGATTTCCAAATAGGTCCTGTCTCTGATAAATAGTATCTTGAATTTACTGACACATCTCATCCAATATTATTGTCAAATGCATTCTATTTGAATGCATTTGCAACTGATGATATGTTTGATTAGAGCCTGTAATTCATAAAGTAGATATCCCAGCAGGTGGTAGTGCCTGAATGTTTATAGAATACTGAATTTGTGGCATTCACGAATACAAATGATAAGTTTAGAAAATTTTCAGCACACTTGGAAACAATTTTCCTGTTCAGCCCAACATATAATAAATTTCACACTCATCTCCACATGATTTCATCTTCATTCGAGAACCCACTTCCAATTAAATCGTATCGAGTAGATTTAGAATGTCACCCATGATGCAATATTTCACAGGCCACGAGTATAGATAGCGCATTTCCAGGCCTCGCACCTTTGATTTGGAAATCAAGCTAAAAGTTACCTCAACCCTTGAAACTCAGGGAAACTCAACCCTTTTGGTCCACTTTCCAACTTGTGACAGAGAACTGAAAAAGGGATAAATTATTTATTAGCTATCGAGCAATGGTTTCCATTTGTGGGTGAGCCCAGATCAAGGGTTATAAACATAAGATCGCCATTAATAAATCATAGAAAGAAGTTTAAAGTGATTTCTTTACACAGTGAGAGTGGTGTAAGAGTGGAATTCACTGTCATATGGAGTGTTTGAAGCAGAAAGAGCCAATGGCTTTAAGTTGAGGCTTACTTTATCCCAGATAGTGTTGAACTTCGAGAGTGTTTTTGGAGTTGCACTCATTCAAACAAGTGGAGAGTATTTCATCACGCTCCGAACTTGTACCTTATAGGTGGTGGACAAGCTCTAGGAATGCAGAGGTGTTATTCACTACAGAATTCCCAGCCTTTAACCTGCTTTTGTGGCCACAATATTTATATGGCTGGTCCAGTTCAGTTTCTGGTCAATAGTAACCCCAGGATGTTTTTGGTGGGGATGGTAATGTCGTTGAATGTCCAGGGGAGATGGTTAAATTCTCTCTTGTTGGAGATGTGCATTGCCTGGCACTTGCATAACTTGTAGCTTCACCAGGTTGACAGCTCATTTTAAGCATGGCTGATGCTGTTCCTGGTATGCTCTCCTGCACTCCTCATTGAGCTAGAGTTGCCACCTTGGCTTGATGGTGACAGTGTAGTGAAAGATATACGAAGTCATGAGTACTCAGACTTTGGTTGAATTCCACTGCTGCTGCTGAAGGTGCACAAATACTTTTTAAAAAATTCATTCATGGGACATGGGCGTTGCTGGCTGGCCAGCATTTATTGCCCATCTCGAGTTGCCCTTGAAAAGGTGGTGGTGAGCTGCCTTCCTGAATCGCTGCAGTCCATGTTCTGTGGATTGACCCAAAATGCCGTTAGGGAGGGAATTCCAGGATTTTGACCCAGCGACTGCGAAGGAATAGCAATATATTTCCAAGTCAGGATGGTGAGTGGCTTGGAGGGGAACTTGCAGGTGTCGTGTTCCCAATTATCTGGGAACAGATCATTGTCCTTCTGGATAGAAGTGGTTGTGGGTTTGGAAGGTGCTGTCTAAGTATCTTTAGTGAATTGCTGCAGTGCATCTTGTAGAAGGTACACACCGCTGCTACTGAGCGTCGGTGGTGGAGGGATTGAATGGAGGCACCACTTATGGATGCTCAATTTTGATGTTAGATTGTTTTGACTCTATCCCATTTAGCATGGTGGTAGTGGCACACCACATGAGGGACAGTATCCTCATATGAATCTGGGACTTTGTATCCATAAAGACTGTGCAATATTCTCCCGTCAGTACTCTCATGGACCGATGCACCTGTGACAAGTAGGGGGGGGCGGGGGTGTCAAGTATGTTTTTCCCTCCTGTTGGTTCCCTCACCACCACCTGCTGCAGTTTGGAAGATACATCCTTCATGACACAGCCTGCTCATTCAGTGGTGTTACCAAGCAACGCTGAAGTTCCTCACCCTGAATACATTCTCTGCCCTTGCTACCCTCAGTGCCTCTTTCAACTATTGTTCAACATGGAGGAGTGATGGTAATCAGCAGGAGGTTTCTTTGCTCCTGTTTGGCCTGATGCCATGAGATTTCAGGGGCTCCGAAGTCAATGTTGACTCCCAGGGCAATTTCTTCCTGGCGGTATAGCACTGTGTCCCTGCCTCTCATGCAGAGCAGGTATACCCAAGGATGATAATGGTGGAGTCTGAGTTACTCATTATAGGTATGGTTCAGTGAGCATGTCTATGTCAGGCTGTTGGCTTGATCAGTCTGTGAAACATCTCTCCCAATTTTGGTACAAATCCCTCAATATTTGTGAGGAGGACTTTCCAGAGTATGGTGTGCCATTGTCATTCCAGGTGCCTAGGTTGATGCTCATCCCGTTTCTTACATTTCTGCAATGGTTTGGTATAACTGTATGCCTTGCTCAGCTATTTCAGAGGGCAGTTAAGAGTCAACCACAGTTTGTGTTTGGAATATCCTGTAGGCTTCGGTTATATCTCTCACCACCTGGTTATCTTGAAGAGAACACTCACTCCTATTGCCTCCCTTTCACCTTTAAAGTACACAATTAGCTTCTATTCTTCCACTTCTCTTATCCCTTAATACACTCCCCTCTGAAGGTAACAAGAGGCCTCCTTGTCCCTTTTCTCCTTCTTCCTCAATCCTGCATCCCTTTCCTTGCCACCATGTGTCCCAGCAACCGAACACTTCCTGTCCTCTTTAATTTTCATTTGCAACCTAACAACGAGCCAGCTTTCCAACAATAAGTTGGGAATCAAGCAATTTGTTTTTAAGATGTTTATAGCACTATGTTCCATTCATTGGGCCCGATTTTACCATTGCGTTGCGCCCATTTTCAGGTGCGAATACCTGATAAAAAGTTGGGCGTAAGGCGAATAGCATGATCTGTGCCCACGCCGATTCCCCCTTTACCAAGGCCCGAAAATGGACGCAATTGGGACAGCACCCAAAACGGACGCGACGTCAATTTAAATGCATTTGCATACATTTAAATTGACTTAATGGGCTGCACGCCCAAACGTACCAGCATTTCCCCCTTTACCATCACGTTCGCCCGTCCAGATGTGGCTGAAACAGACCTGCTTGGCAAAAGTCTGTTTCAGGCGCTCCAGCTTTTGAAGAGGTAAGTTCAGAGCTTCCGGCTGCTCTCTAACTCAGATCGGTGGTGGGGCGGGGGTGGAGGATGGCCAGATGTATCTCTTGTGGGGGGGGGATCAGGGAGCAGGGAGGCCAGATCGGTCTCTGGAGGGTGGCATTGGGGAGGGGAGAGGTGAGGATGGAGGCCAAATCATTCTCTGGTGGGGGAGAGTGGGTGAGGAGGAGGGCCAGATGGATTTCTGGTGGGGGGGTCTGCTGCCACTCTGCGGGCGATCGGTCGGGGGGGGAGAGAAAGGGGGCAGGGGGTCGCATTCGGTCTGGATAGCAGTGGGAGGGGTGGGTGAATAAGGGGGATGGTTATGTTGTGGGGGTGGGACAATGTGTGTGGGGTCCATATCTCCCATTTTATGCGGCCTGAGAGCGATGTGGCAGGGCAGCGCTTTTCAAATTGATTTTACTGCGCATGCGCAGTTGAAGACTCCCATTGGAGCAGCAGCGTTTCAGGTGTGATAAGCCCCGCCCACAGTGCAATTCAGACTCGCAACTTTTTTTTCGGGCTGAGTGCGGATGGAGGTGCCTGAGAACAGGTTTCCAAGTCGGATCTGAATCATGCCCGGATTCAGCACTAAGAATCAAAATGGTAAAATCAGACCCACAGTTCCAAAAATATTTTTAAAAACAAATTGCTGGCTGGAGGCAGAGTGTGGTGACAGGGAATATGAGGAAGAAAGATAGGATGTGAGGATTGTTTCAGGCATGGACTGGTGGCAAATAGCTTGACCGGAATGGCACAATGGGCTAGCATGGGAAATGGGGAGAAAGTGGCCACAGTCCCAGGCTAGTGAGTGAGCCCTGCGAGATTTGACAGGCCTTGGGAAAGGGAAGCCGATAGGAAGGGGGAGAGACAATGATCTGTCCAATAAAACTCAGATGGTAGCAATGAGAAATGAAAGTGACAATTAAAACAAAACCCTGAGGGGGAAGACTGGCTGGCATAAATTCAGGTTAAAAAACCAATAAATAAATCGCAACATTAGATAATGGAGCAAATAGACAAAGCTCAGAGAAGCAATAGCGCCATCTCGTGACAGGCAACTATAATGACACCTTAGTTGAAAATAGCACCCAGATATGCCAGAAATTAACGTGACAAAGGGGACATGAATGCCAGATCCAGAATTTTTATTACAGGTACAATACTGATGTCCAGTGCAATTGCTAATGGGTTCTGAAGCCTTATTAGGAAAATAAAGCCAACCAGGATCAGCTGATAATGAAGTGATGAATTTGGATAATATTTACACAAAAAAATGCTGGAGCTGTGTAGAGCAGAAGGATAATCTAAAATGGACCATTTATAAAGGGAAAAAGAAAGGGGGAAACTTAGACAAAAGGTTCATAATTAAAGAAGGAGCTCTGATCAAAAACCAAAAAATAGTTCCAAGGTATATTGCAAAATGTGAGCAATAAACCAAGGGAATTAATTTTACATGAAATTCTAGACTCTAGCATTTAAAAAGTCTGATTATAAACTAGATAAGAATCAGATACAATACATGCAGACGAGAGAGAAAATTTGCCACCTCTGCACAACTTTTCCAAAGGTGGCTTCTCAGGGATGACAGCCACCCACCTAGTAGTGGTGGGCAGTCAATAAGGGTGATTCAGCAGGTACAGAGAAATCTATTGCAATTTGTCAGAAGCCCATGGGCCATACACAGGGTCAGCACCTCATGGAAGCTGATGAGCTATTGTCTATAGCAACAGACATTAAAAAGGGAATCAGAAAAGAGGAAGTCAAGCATGGTCAATGACCTACCATACTTTTAGCAGATCTCTCAGATTGGGGGTGCTGAGAGAGGGAGGGAATGGGATTTATAGTGGGGTTCATTCTGAGCTGCAATGAGTGCCACATTCATCTCAGCATTCCATGGGCAGTCCATTCCCATGCGAGGGTCAGCACTGCCTCAGGGAACTCTGACACACAGTCACACATTTCCTTTGCTGGTCCACAAGCACCTGTTTATTTGTGGCCCTCGAGGTTCGGCATCTCCAGCCAGGGGGTGAGCTTGGCTGGAGCGTTCCTCTGTCCTTTGATAGGCACTGCCAGATCAGACATTGCCTCTATCATCTGCTCCTGCTGATGACGTTATGACGTGACAAGACAAGAGTATATGGTGTTCCGACTGATATAGTGTCGATAGAGGACTGGCTAATTAACAAGAAAGTCAGAATAAATGTGCCATTTTCAGATTGGCAAACTGTGACTAGTGAAGTGTTGCGGGGTCAGTCCTGGGACTCAACTACTTAGGACTTAAAAGGAAAGTTCAACTGTATTGGAGCCAAATTTGCTGATGATACAAAGGTAGGTAGGAAAACAGTTGTGAGGAGGATACAAAGAGTTTATAAAGGGATATCAAGAGGTTAAGTGAGTGGACAAAAAATGACAAATGGAGTGTAATGTAGGAAATATGAGGCTGTCCATTTTGGCAGGAAGAATAGAAAATTTTATGAGGAAAGATTAGACAGGTTGGGCCCGTATGCATTAGAGTTAAGAAGAATGTGGGATGATTTTATTGAAAATGAATAATTTCCAAGGGGAAATTGACAGGGCGGATACTGGGATGGTTCCTCTCAAAGAATATCCTAGAACTGGGACAGTTTAAAATTAAGAGATTTCTCATTTAAAACGGAGATGAGGAGTTGTTTTTCTCTCACAGGATGGAGGGAATTTGGTGAAGATGACAGGATGTGCTCCTTCCTTTTCTACCTTTCCTCAGAAAGAAGAACAGCAGGCAGCGTTGGTAAGTAAGACCTCCTGAGTATTTCTACTGTCCTTAATTTGCAGATGACACAAAGATAGATAGGAAAGGAAGCTGTGAAGAGAACATAAGGAGTGAGCACAAATCTGGCATATGGAGTACAATGTGGGAAAATGTAAAATTACATATTTTGGAAGGAACAATAAAAAAAGCACATTATCTGAATGGTGAGAGATTTCAGAGCTCTGAGGTGCTGAGGGATCTGGGTGACATAATGCATGAATCACAAGAGATTAATATGCAGGTACAGCAAGTAATTAGGAAAGCTAATAAATGTGTACATGTCCCTTAACGGTAATCACATGCTTGAGTGGCATATAAAGGAAGAAATAATGGGAGTTATGACAATAATCATGGAGGATTTTAATTTACACACTGATTGGAAAAATCATGTGGACAAAGGTAGCCCAGATGAGGAGTTCAGCAAATGTTTTTGGGAGTTTCTTAGAGCAGACATTGAAGAGCCAACCAGAAAGCAGTCCACACGAGACTGGATATTGTGTTATGAGACAAGATTAATTAATGGCCTCAGTGAAGGCCCCCTAGATAGCAGCAAACATAATGGGCCCGATTCTCCCATCGCAATGTGCTAGTTTTTTGTCACGTCGGCCATTTCATGGGAACGCATGTGGGACTCCCATCGCCGGAGAGCAGGTGCAATCGAGACCACGCTGGAAATCGGCAGGAACACCAAGTAAGTGATTTTAATCTTTTTAATGTAATTTAAATGTCATTATTGGGCTCGCGACTGAATTCTCCAGGTCGAATAGCATCTCCCACACCGCCACACCATATTTCACTCGGCGGGGTTTAGAGTAGCTCCCCACGTTCGGGGAACTTGCGAGAGATCCCGCTGGAGTGAAGGGGAGACAATCGGGGCCCCCGAGGGGTTGGGTGGCAGGGGGTGATGCTCCCTGGGTATGGGCACCCTGGCAGTGCCAGCCTGTACCCCCTGGCACTGCCCAGGGGCACCTTGGCACTACCCACCAGGCATGGGGCAGTGCCAACAGGTTGGGGCCTATTGTGGGCGGGACCATCGGTAGGGGTTGGCGAGGGTCCCACTGTCACTCTGGATTGGAATCTGGTTGGGACAGGAGGGAGGCCTGTGATTGGGGCGGGCTGGAGGGGGGTGGTTTGCCAGAGGTGTTTGCCTCCCAGGGGTGTCTGCCTCCCGTGGGGGGTGGTCTGCCAGGGTGGGAGGGGTCTGGAGATTGGGGTGCTCCCGGACTGGGGAAAGTTGAAGCTGGCCCGGAAATGTTCATGGAGGCTGCAATCAGGCCGTGGAGTGTTGGGGGGCAACATTGCGAGGGTCCCAGGTTGGCCAGCGATCGAGCCGGCCAGCAAATGGGAGGCTGACAGATCGGGGTCCCTGCGCATGCACAGAGGCCTGGAACTGTCCGACTCTGACGTGAATTGGCCCCGCCCCCCGAGCTTTTAATGATATTCACGATTGTGACCTCTGCAGTGCACAGAGTGTGGGAGATTCGAGTCTGAACTCCCACTCGAAAAACAATCGTTATTTACATCATTGTTCCCGCCAATTCAGCACTTAGTATTTTTTTGGGAGAATTGGGCCCATTGATTGAATTTTACTTTGAGTTTTAGGGAGAGAATGGGTCTAAAATTAATATTTTAAACTCAAGTGAAAGCAATTATGAGGGCATGAAAACAGAGCTAGCTAAAATGAACTTGTAAATAAGGTTAAGGGATAGGTCAATAGTGACGCAGTGACAGGCATTTAAAAGAATATCTCAGAATACACAGAATAGACAAATTATAATGAGAAATAAAAATTCCAAGGGGAAAAGTTAAAGATAGGATCAACCTGAAAGAAAAAACATATGATTGCACAAGATGGAAGTCAGACGATTGGACAGAATATAAAACACAGCAAAGAATGATTAAGATTAATAAAGGAGGGAAAAAAGTACGAGGAAAAGTGAGAAAATAAGATCAAAGCATGAAGATTCTCTGTAAATATTTGGAGTTAACTTTGAGCATTGGTCCTATAGAAAATGGGTCTGGAAAATTAATAATGATAAATAAGGAGATGGCAGATGAGTTGAATGGACATTTTGCACCAGTCTTCATAATAGAGAATAAAATAATAACATCCCAGATATCGCTGTAAATCAGGAAATGGAAGGGAGAGCGAAATGCAGGAAAATTACATTCACCAGGGAAGTGGCATTGAGCAAATTGCTGGAGCTGCGGTTGACAAGTCCCTGGGTCCTGATGGATTTCATCCAAGGATCTTAAGAGAAATGTCTAGTGAGATAAGTGATGCATTGGTTTTAATTTTCCGATATTTAGTGAAGGTTCCATTCATTTGGAAAATAGTGAATTCAAAAAGGGAGGGAGACAGAAAGCAGGAAATTACAGGCAGGTTAGCCAAACATCTGCCACAGGGAAAAAGTGAGAAGCTATTATTCAAGACATTAAAGCAGGGCGTTTAGATTAATTCCAGGGAATCAGGCAGAGTCAACATTTTGAGAGAGGGAAACCATGTTTAATCAATTTATTAGAGTTCTTTGATGAAGAAAGATGTGCTGTGGATAGAACATAAAAATAGAACATAGAAATACTACAGCACAGTACAGGCCCTTCAGTCCACAAAGTTGTGCCGAACATGTCCTTACCTTAGCGATTACTAGGCTTACCTATAACCCTCTATCTTACTAAGTTCCATGTACTTATCTAAAAGTCTCTTAAAAGACCCTATCGAATCCGCCTCCACCACTGTTGCTGGCAGCCCATTCCACGCACCCACCACCCTCTCAGTGAAAAACTTACCCCTGACATCTCCTCTGTACCTAATCCCCAGCACCTTAAACCTGTGTCCTCTTCTGGCAACCATTTCTGGCCTGGGAAAAAGCCTCCGACTATCCACTCGATCAATACCTCTCAACATCTTATACACCTCTATCAGGTCACCCCTCATCCTTCGTCTCTCCAAGGAGAAAAGGCCGAGCTCACTCAACCTATGCTCATAAGGCATGCTCCCCAACCCAGGCAGCATCCTTGTAAATCTCCTCTGCTCCCTTTGTAAGGCTTCCACATCCTTCCTGTAATGAGACAAAAAGAACGGAGCACAATACTCCAAGTGTGGTCTGACCAGGGTCTTATATAGCTGCAACATTATCTCATGACTCCAAAACTCAATTCCTCGATTGATGAAGGCCAGTACACCATACACCTTCTTAACCACAGCTGCTTGGAGCGTGCTATGAACTCAGAACCCAAGATCCTTCTGATCTTCCACTCTGCCAAGAGTCCTACCATTAATATTATATTCCGCCATCCTATTTGACCTGCCAAAATGAACCACCTCACACTTATCTGGGTTTAACTCCATCTGCCACTTCTCCACCCAGTCTTGCATCCTATCAATGTCTCGCTGCAACTTCTGACATCTTATCTTAGAATCTTAGAATCCCTGCAGCACAGAAAGAGGCCATTTGGCCCATCGAGTCTGCACCGACCACAATCCCACCCAGGCCCTACCCCCACATATTTACCCACTAATCCCTCTAACCTACGCATCCCAGGACACTAAGGGCAATTTTAGCTTGGCCAATCAACCTAACCCACACATCTTTGGACTGTGGGAGGAAACCAGAGCACCCGGAGGAAACCCACGCAGACACGAGGAGAATGTACAAACTCCACACAGACAGTGACCCAAGCCAGGAATCGAACCCAGGTCCCTGGAGCTGTGAAGCAGCAGTGCTAACCACTGTGCTACCGTGCCGCCACATCCCTCCACACTATCCACAACACCTCCAACCTTTGTGTCATCAGCAAACTTACCGACCCATCCCTCCACTTACTCATCCAGGTCATTTATTTTTTAAAAATCACAAAGAGTAAGGTTCCCAGAACAGATCCCTGGGGCACTCAACTGGTGACCAACCTCCATGCAGAATATGATCCATCGAAAAAGGGAACCGGTGGATACTGAACCTAAGAATTCCAGAAGGCATTTGATAAGGTGTCACATTAATGCGGAAAATAAAAGGTGATGGTGGGTGTAAGGAGGGAAGTGATGTTAAATATTGGCTTGGATAGAAAATTGGCTGGCTCACAGTAAACAGAGGGTAGGCAGAAATGGGTTATTTTCTGGTTGGTAAGATGTAAAGAACGGTGTGCCACTGGGATCAGTACTGGGGCCTCAAGCTTTTAAAATTTGTATAAATTACTTGGATGAAGTGACCAAAGGTATGGTTGCTAAATATGCTGATGATACAAAGGTAGGTAGGAAAGTGAGATGTGTGGAGGATATAAGATGGCTGCAAAGAGATAAAGATGGTTTGTGTGTGGGCAAAGATCTGACATGGAGTACAATATGGGAAAATACAAAATTGTTCATTTTGATTGGACGAATAAAAAGAAACATAGTACATAAATGATGAGATTGCAGAGCTCAGAGATACAGAGGAATCTGGTGTCTTAGTCATGATTCGCAAAAGATTAATTTGCAGGTACAGCAGGTAATTAGGAAAGCAAATAGAATGTTATTGTTTAGTGTGAGGCGAATTGAATACAAAAGTAGGGATGTGATGCTTCAACTGTACAGGGCATTGGTAAGATCACATCTCGAACACTATATGCAGTATTGGTCTCCTTATTTCAGGAAGGATGTAAATGTATTGGAAGCAGTTCAGAGAAGGTTTGATGAAGTAATACTTGAAATAGGAGGGTTGGACAAGCTCAGCTTGTGTCTGCAGGAGTTTAGAAGAATAAGAGGCAGCTTATTTGAAGCATATAAGATTCTGAGGGATCTTGACAGGGTGGATGTGGAAAGGATGTTTCTTCTTATGCAGGAATCTTGAACTTGGGGGTCACTGAAAATTAATAAAACAATTGAACACTACAAAAGCCATCATGAATTCAAGAGGTCAAGTTCTATGTCATTATGACTATATGTTTGCCATTTGGGCATCTTGCTCACCTTGCGTTAGGGAGAGAAACAAACTATTCAGCTATTCCATTCTCCACTCCCCTCAAGACACCAGATGAAGCTTTTTGGAATTTTAAAATGGCCTTTATTCAAGCTGTAGCTCGGCAAACAGCTTTCCACAATATGGTCTACTGATCCCAGGACAAAGGAATACAATGGTAATTATATCTTTAGGCTCAGCTGCAAGTAATTAACATGCATAAATCAAGATTGCACACTCATTCAAAAGTAATCAATATCCAATCCTAACTAATAGTTCTGATCACTTCTTTCATTTCCCACAGTGTGTTTAACCAATTACAACAACTCTACACTTGCCTAATTACAATATCCAATCATTAACATGGCACATACACAGAGCTATATTATCAATAAATACATGCTTATGGTCCTGGACTGTCTGGCACCTGGGTACTTCTTTCTGGTACCAACCAAATAAACAAACTCAAACTAACTCAGGGACAAAATTAAGAGGAGCAGCTCCCTAAAAGGAGGGGGAGCAGCCCGAACAAAAAACAAAGTCAAAAGAAAACTGAAAACATCAAATTAAAATGTGATTGTCGCAGTCTATTATACACCCCAGCCCCTGCGGTGCCCAGCGGGCACGGAAGGCGTCAACTGCACCCGCAGACACTGCATGTTCCCTCTCCAGGGACACCTGGCCATGAATATAGCCGCGTTAGAGGGGCAGAGAGTCGGGATGGACGACCCCATCAATCGCCCGCTGCCTGGACCGATTGATAGCTCGCCTTGCCAGGCCCAGGAGCAGGTTCACGAGGAAGTCATCCTCCCGACCCGCCCCCCTCCGCACCAGGCTGGCACCCTGGGTAGTGACTTATGATTCATATCAAAACACACTGCAGTCCTGGGCTGTTATCAGAACAGTAAGAAGTCTCACAACACCAGGTTAAAGTCCAACAGGTTTATTTGGTAGCAAATACCATTAGCTTTCGGAGCACAGCTCCTTCGTCAGATGGAGTGGATATCTGTTCTCAAACAGTGCAAACAGACACAGAAATCAAATTACAGAATACTGATTAGAATGCAATTCTCTACAGCCAGCCAGGTCTTAAATGTACAGACAATGTGGGTGGAGGGAGCATTCAACACAGGTTAAAGAGATGTGTATTGTCTCCAGACAGAACAGCTAGTGAAATTCTGCAAGTCCAGGAGGCAAGCTGTGGGGATTACTGATAATGTGACATAAATCCAACATCCCGGTTTAGGCCGTCCTCATGTGTGCGGAATTTGGCTATCAGTTTCTGTTCAGCGACTCTGCGCTGTCGTGTGTCGTGAAGGCCGCCTTGGAGAACGCTTACCTGAAGATCCAAGGCTGAATGCCCGTGACTGCTGAAGTGCTCCCCCACAGGAAGAGAACAGTCTTGCCTGGTGATTGTCGAGCGGTGTTCATTCATCCGTTGTCGTAGCGTCTGCATGGTTTCCCCAATGTACCATGCCTCGGGACATCCTTTCCTGCAGCGTATCAGGTAGACAACGTTGGCCGAGTTGCAAGAGTAGGTACCGTGTACCTGGTAGATGGTGTTCTCACGTGAGATGATGGCATCCGTGTCGATGATCCGGCACGTCTTGCAGAGGTTGCTGTGGCAGGGTTGTGTGGTGCCGTGGTCACTGTTCTCCTGAAGGCTGGGTAGTTTGCTGCGGACAATGGCCTGTTTGAGGTTGCGTGGTTGTTTGAAGGCAAGAGGTGGGGGTGTGGGTCACTGAAACAACTATATGATGACATCAACAAGTTCCATCCCACCATCAGACTCACCATGGACTACTCTCCGGAATCGGTTGCATTCTTGGACACACGCATCTCCATTAAGGACGGTCACCTCAGCACCTCACTGTACCGCAAGCCCACGGATAACCTCATGATGCTCCACTTCTCCAGCTTCCACCCTAAACATGTAAAAGAAGCCATCCCCTATGGACAAGCCCTCCGAATACACAGGATCTGCTCAGATGAGGAGGATCGCAACAGGCACCTCCAGACGCTGAAAGATGCCCTCATAAGAACAGGATATGGCGCTCGACTCATCGATCAACAGTTCCGACGCGCCACAGTGAAAAACCGCACCGACCTCCTCAGAAGACAAACACGGGCACGGTGGACAGAGTACCCTTCGTCGTCCAGTACTTCCCCGGAGCGGAGAAGCTACGGCATCTCCTCCGGAGCCTTCAACATGTCATTGATGAAGATGAACATCTCGCCAAGGCCATCCCCACACCCCCACTTCTTGCCTTGAAACAACCACGCAACCTCAAACAGGCCATTGTCCGCAGCAAACTACCCAGCCTTCAGGAGAACAGTGACCACGGCACCACACAACCCTGCCACAGCAACCTCTGCAAGACGTGCCGGATCATCGACACGGATGCCATCATCTCACGTGAGAACACCATCTACCAGGTACACGGTACCTACTCTTGCAACTCGGCCAACGTTGTCTACCTGATACGCTGCAGGAAAGGATGTCCCGAGGCATGGTACATTGGGGAAACCATGCAGACGCTACGACAACGGATGAATGAACACCGCTCGACAATCACCAGGCAAGACTGTTCTCTTCCTGTGGGGGAGCACTTCAGCAGTCACGGGCATTCAGCCTTGGATCTTCAGGTAAGCGTTCTCCAAGGCGGCCTTCACGACACACGACAGCGCAGAGTCGCTGAGCAGAAACTGATAGCCAAGTTCCGCACACATGAGGACGGTCTAAACCGGGATGTTGGATTTATGTCACATTATCAGTAACCCCCACAGCTTGCCTCCTGGACTTGCAGAATTTCACTAGCTGTTCTGTCTGGAGACAATACACATCTCTTTAACCTGTGTTGAATGCTCCCTCCACCCACATTGTCTGTACATTTAAGACCTGGCTGGCTGTAGAGATTTGCATTCTAATCAGTATTCTGTAATTTGATTTCTGTGTCTGTTTGCACTGTTTGAGAACAGATATCCACTCCATCTGACGAAGGAGCTGTGCTCCGAAAGCTTATGGTATTTGCTACCAAATAAACCTGTTGGACTTTAACCTGGTGTGTGAGACTTCTTACTGTGCTTACCCCAGTCCAACGCCGGCATCTCCACATCATGACTGTTATCAGAAAGCAGTGATATATGCAGTTACAGCCTTTTTTGTTGTCCCTCAGAGCCCTGTGTTCATTATTTTTGCAGCTGTACCTTGCAGCTCGAGCAGTCTCCCAGCCTTTGTTGCATTGAATAATTTTAACCCTTTCAACTTGCCAGGCCCCAGAAGATCACTAAAGACCTTCCTGAATTGTACTCTCGTCCCGCTTAGTCTGACAGACAGGACGCCACCTGCCACTCCGAAGAAATCAAATTATTTCTGCAAGCTCTTACTGCACCCCAGAAGATCCAGCAAGGCTTTGATGAATTGTGAGTCCACGCTTCCGTAACAGAATTCCGTATTGCTGCTCTTTACTCTTACATACTCGGTAATGATAGTCTGCCTACAGTCACATTAATGGCTAACAAATGCCCTTTAAATTAGCCTTGCCATGTCTAGCTACCACCTCCCGAATATACCTGCCCCCCCTAATTGGATGGCAATCAACAAGGACAAGTCACTAATTGGTTGCCTCATGCAAAGTTTTGCTGAATGCCATGCAACAACCTTGAGTGAAGTTGGGACCCAGGAATTATTCCAATATCAGTTTTGCAACACAGCCGGTAATATCCAACCCTATAAGAATGGAACTGGCAATATTTATAAAAGAGAGTTTAGAGATGGGTGATGTGGACAAAGAAGGGGCACAGACAGTTCTTGGAGTGGCTGGAGCTCAAAGATTTTTAAAAATGTGTTAAATTAGTAGGATAGAACACTGGCAACCAAATTGTGGGAGGGAAATGGAAGAGAAAATCAGAAGTCAGATTAGAGAGATGAAGAGGAAAAACAATTATTGTTCTGGGAGATCTTCATTACCCACTTATTAATTGAGACAAGGAGATAAAGAAAAGGGAACTGAAATCCTCAAGTACTTGCAGGACTGAAGATTGGCTAATGTAGAGCTCATTTTTAAAGGGGAAACAGAACTAATTCAGGTAAATACAGCCCAGCTAGCATCACATCTGTGAGAGGGACATTTTTAGAGTGTCTAATTAAGAATTAAATTACTAGCAATGCAGATAAAGGAAAAATAGAATGGGCCAGGATTGATTTCAAAAGGAATGATTGTGCTTGACAAACTTCACAGAGTTTGTTGAGTAGATTCCAGGTTTGGTAGATGGGGAATTACAGAGAACGAAGTGTAGACTTCAAATATTTTGACAATGTCTCTACAGGAGCTTTCTGTCTCGTAAGATGATTGTTTGAGCCGTGGTGGTCAACTCTGTGTTAAGTATTTCCTGGTGTGGCTTCGAAACCCCATTTGACATGGTAATCTCTGCTGCAATTGCTGTAGTGGAAGACCGAGAAGGTTGAGAAGTTGTACGATTCACTGGCCTCTGTTTTCTCTGGATCCTCCTCTTATCCAGCTGAGCTTTTTGGTTCTGTTCATCTTTTTCAATGCCCTTCCAAACAATCAGCTTCCAGAGGTCATGGCAGTCAGCGACTGTCTCCCAGTTATCGGCGACAATATCCACCATCATCATATCTTCCGAGCGAGTGTCCTTGTACTGGAGGTATGGACACCTAACAGGCCGTGACCCAGTGGCCAATTCATGGTACAAATGGTCCTTGGCTATACAACTGTCATCCATCTGATAAAACAGCCAGTGCAATTGTTGCTAGTTTACCAATGTGCAGATGTTAATGGAATTGGTATGCTCCAGGTGGTTGTGGAGCCTAGAAATATGAAGCTATCAATAACCAGATATCTTTTGACACAGGTCATAGTGGCGGCATGTATGAAGGGATTAAAAAAAGGTCTATCAATAAAGAAAACAGCTCAATTGAAAAGGCAGGAGAAGTCATCGGTGACTACAGTAAACAGTTGGAGAGATGGGTGGAACACTGCCACCAGGGAGAACGCTGTTATATAGGAAGTTGCAGAATCCATAGAAAGCCTACTTGTCGTGGAGAGAGCTACATACTGAATCTACAGTGGAGGATCTTTGGATGGCAACATCCTGGACTCTGACATTTGTCTTCCTGATGCCAATGGTCAAACCAAACCCCTTTCAGATGTCAGAGAGTCTGTTCATTTGCTGCTGACATGTTCCTTGGTATGGAATATTATTGCGGCATCATCAGCATGGAGCAACTCTCTGATGAGGCCTTGATGCACCTTTGTCCTGGACCTCAGGTGAATAAGGCTGAACAGCTTTCCATCGGTTCTGGTATATGGGGAGACACTATCTGCAGAGGACATGAAGACAAATGTCAGCAACAAAGAGAAGAATATGCCAGAGTATTGGTTCCAGAACACAACTTTGTTTGAATCCACTGTGGCTCTCCAACGGTTCTGATGTTTCAACATCAGAGCTGACCTTGCCGAACATGTGATCATGGAAAGAGGAGATCACTTTGAGCAGCTTCACTCAACAGCCAATTTTCTCCAGCAGATTAAATTAGACTGCTTCTGCTCACATAGCCGAGTGCCTTTATGAGATTGATGAAGGTAAGGTATAGTGGTCTCCTTTGTTCATGGCAATTGTCCTGCAGCTGCCACACTGAGAAAATCATGTCAATTGTCGACATTCTAGTTCTGAAACCACACTGGGATTTAGGATAGTGTTCAGCCAGGATCTGCAGGCTGACACGGACAAAATGAGAAAATACTTTTCCCACAATGTCTCAATAGTTGATGAATTCGCTGTGGTTGCCCTTGTTCTTGTACAGAGTCACAATCTTTGCATCACACATACCCTGGGGCACTGCAGTCTCCCTTCAGCTGACACAGAATCTCATACAGATGCTGCAGAGTACTGGTTTCCCATGCTTGATGAGTATGCCATTAGCACTTGGAGCCTAATCCGTGGCAAGCGAGTCAATAGCTCAATATCCAGCTCTGCCAATGACAGGTAGGCTTTCTATAGATTCTGCAACTTCCTACATAACAACGTTCTCCTGAGAGTACCAACTCAAGGTAGTGTTCCACCCATCTCTCCAACTGTTTATTGCAGTCATTGATGACGTCTCCTGTGGCTGAAGGCAAGGCTGGCAAAAATACACTTTACACATTTGCCAGCAGATGGTGAAACATAATAAACCATTCATCGATGGTGAAGTTATCAAGGACGCTTCGACAGTTGCTGCTGACACCTTGGCCAAAGACTTTAAAAATAAAGATGAAATTATGACAGCTATCAAGAGCGAAGGGTGGAATTGTTGTCCGAGGCAAATTAATGTAGACTTATCATGCTGTGAATGTTTCTCACTGCAGTTTGATGAATCAGTAGTTATGACAGATATGGTCCAGCTGATTGAATGCAATGTGACCAAAAACAAAGACTCAACAACAAAAGAGGACTTTCTCACTCTTTTGCCACTCCACTCAAAGGGAGGACAAGAAGCGAGGATATTTACAACAAATTCAAAACTCATATGACTGAGAAAAACATTCCGATCAAGAAATTGGTTTCTTTCACACCGTGAAAGCGAGGTATCAATGCAGGCTTTGTGGCACTTTGCACATATGATCCTGAGTTCTCCTTTGTCAATTAGAACTGTGTTATCTATCAACAAGTGGGAGCGAGCTGGGTTATTGACTTTTCTCATGTAATGACAGTTGTTGTCAAGATTGTCAACTCAATTCATGCCAAACATCTGCAAATTTGTTTGTTCAAATTGTTACTCGAGCTTCATGCCACCAATGGTGAGCTCATCCTTCATGCAGAGGTAAGGTGGTTAATTTGAGGAAAGGTCCTCCAGAGAGTTTTGGATCTGCTCCTTGAAATTGTCATCTTTCTTAAATTTGCGGTGTACAGCGAGCTGTCAGATAATGCATGGGTTGCTAGACTTGATATTTCTTACGGATATAAGTGCAAAACTGAACTAACTGAATCACGGACTGTTAGGAGAGACAGAGACTTGTCACACATGATCAGTACAGAGAATGTGTTCAAGTTGAAACTGGGCCTGTGGTCCTCCCAAATAAAGACACAGCCACTGGAGTGTGGTGACGAGGGAATTACTGAGCACTTCCCAAATCTGGAGACAAGGTTCCATCCAAACATCTTTGTCCCCCTGAACAAATTGGAAAACAAATTCAATAGACAATGTCAGGAGTTAGACAAGATTAAACAAATCACTATGCTTGTCTCACATCATTTTCTTCAAGTGGACATTGGAGAACCGACAGCAACATTTCGGCAGGTGTTTGAACAGAGCAGTGGCCTTGACGTAGAAATCATCACCATGCAAGGTGACATAGAACTGAAAATTAGGTCAAGGGGCAAAGACTTTTGGGGATTTGTGAACAGAGACAAGTACCCTTTTCTGACATTCTGTGCACTCAAGGTGAAGGCATACTTTGGTTCACCTGTGAGATGGCTTTTTCCCAGATGAAAATGTCACTGATGCCATCTGATAGGCTGTATGAGACTGGCCATTTCAATCTACAACACAAACATCACAGCACTCCCAGAAAGTCAGAAAAGGTGAGTGTTATGCACGGCATACATTTTAGGGGGTTTTCGTAAAGTCGAATTTTTAAGAGCAGATCTTGTGCTGCATTTAGATTCTGAAAGTGATCTTGTGCTTCAATCGGTTGGAGACCACTGAGGATTGGGCATGTGTATCATAAACTTCAGTGCTTGCTTGAAACATGCAGTGCATACATTTCACACAGATCTTTTTAGATCTTTTGAGATTATTGCTTAAAATGCTAAAGGTTAAAGTTTATTTATTAGTGTCACAGGTGGGCTTACATTAACACTGCAATGAAGTTACTATGAAAATTCCCTCGTACCCACACTCAGGTACGCTGAGGGAGAATTTAGCATGGCCAATGTACCTAACCAGCATGTCTTTCGGACTGTGGGAGGAAACTGGAGCAACTGGAGGAAACCCACAGAGACACGAGGAGAATGTGCAGACTCCACATGGTCACCCAAGGTGGGAATCGAACCCGGGTCCATGGCGCTGTGAGGCAGCAGTGCTAACCACTGTGGCACTGCTGCCTCTGCTGTCTCCATGGCCGATTTGAATTCTGTGAACTTGAATTCATCCAAAATTTTACTGCCCGTTTACTAATGCATGTTAAGTGTCACATCTATTTCTCCTTTGAACACTGACCTGCATCAGCTCCCAGTCTGGTAATGCCTTTATTTCAAAATTAATTTTCTTGTTTTCAAGAGTGAGGAGCGAGCAGGAAAATTGAATTAAAGCCCAAAATAAGACATGAGTGTATTGAATAGTGGAGAACTTTTGAACACAAGAAATAGGAGCAGGAGTACATCTCCAGGGAGGGAGATAAAGAGGGATTTTAAAACATATTTAGAAAGGTAACGAACAATGGAGAATTGGAACTGGGCAAGTATACAAACATTACTAACAAGATGTGAGGAGTCTGAGGCATGTGCTTCACCTGGAATGTTGTACTGACGTCCTGTCTGAAAGTTACAGGCACTTAAATTAAGATTAACTCCTGGGTTTCCTCTTTCTGATTAACTGTGGCATGTCCTGCCAGAAACTTAACAACGCTGCTATTATATCATACCCTACAGATCTGCCTCAACTTTCTTTCCTGATTTTGACAATGTGAGGTTGGACATTGCACAGAAAAGTTCCCTTCGTTGCTCGCAACCCAGTGGAGATGTACTCCTGCTCCTATTTCTGGTGTTCAAATCTGTCTATAGGTTTACCCCTCCCTATTTCTATAAGCTTTTCTTCTCTCCAGTGCTGAGATGTGTGTGTTCAGCTAATTCTGATCTCTTGCACAATCCTGATTTTCTTCTCTGCATGATTGGTAGTTGATCATTCAGCTGCCAGGATCCTAAACTCTCGAATGAATTCCTAAATCTTTCTGCCTCTCTCTCTCTTTAAGATACTTTTAAAAACCTACCTCCTTGAGCAAACTTTCAGCAGTAGTGGTAATGCCTCCTCCTTATGTGGTCAGGTCTCAAATTTTGTTTGATAAGCACAAATGTGAAATGTTTTGGGGATTTTACTCAGTTAAAGGTGCTATATAGATGCAGGTTATTGTTAGGCTAAAAGAATTTACAGAGCTAGGGAGGGAGATAAAGAGGGATTTTAAAACGTATTTAGAAAGGTGACGAACAATGGAGAATTGGAGCTGAGCAAGTATACATACATTACTAACAAGATGCGAGGAGTCTGAGGCATGTGCCTCACCTGGAATCTTGCACTGACGTCCTGTCTGAAAGTTACAGGCACTTAAATTAAGATTAACTCCTGGGTTTCCTCTTTCTGATTAACTGTGGCATGTCCTGCCAGAAACTTAACAATGCTGCTAATATATCATACCCTACAGATCTGCCTCAACTTTCCTGATTTTGACAGTGTGAGGTTGGACATTGCACAGAAAGGTTCCCTTACTCCCTTCAGAATTAGAACCATAGGTGCTTTGATGAACTGAGTTTCATTAATAATGCTTGCAGGCTTTTCAAGTTAATGTCTAATTCAGCACCATTCTTTCTGACTGGTTGCTCAGTTGTCTTGTCAATTAAAATGCATCAGAACATAGCGATAGGAAGAGGATATTCAGCACCTCAAACCTGAATTCCATTTGCTTGCCTTTTCTCCATATTTTTTGATACTTGGGACAGGGTTTTCTGGCCACGCTCACCCTGAAACTGGAAAATCCTGCATGAGGTCAACGGATCTTTCCATGGTCTGCCTCTTGCCCACTACGATTTCTGTGATGGGCGGAACAGAAAAATCCACCTCCATGACCCAACAAAATGTACTAATTGCAGTTCTGACATTTTCAGTTGACCTTGCCCCTGCAGTCTTTTGCAAGGGAGAATTCCAGAATTCCATGAATCCTGGTATGCAAAGGGATTATTAACTGCACACTAACAAAAATGTAAGAACTATTTTCTTCAAATACATCAACAGATCCCCAGAGTCCCACTGGTGAGCAATAGGAAACAAGGCGATGGAGACTGAGGTTTCCAAATGTGCTGAGGAAGTATCACAGACACAAGAGAGTTGAGGAAAGCTGGAAAGGACCTACTGTAATGCTGTCGTGTTGGCATTCTACATGTCTTCTTCAGTGGCATCCACTATCCTCGAGGTTCTGCTGCAGGATTGAAGAATCTAGTCAGAGCTTGCACGGAACAGGCTAAACCTGTGTACCCATTTTGTGCAAGGGTCTTTAAACAGGCACAGAGTCTTCCTTGGCACATTAAAAGTGATCCAGTGCTGATTTCTGGTGGCCTGAAAAAGGACAACAGCAAGGACTAACAAGGTGGAAATGCTGTTGACACGGTTTAGGTGTAATACCTTGCACCCAGAAACTGGGATAAATTACGATACTTGTATGTGCAAAAATGGGGAAGACACATACCAATTTCTCTTCTAGCAAATATTTTTACTGTAAGTGGGTCATGCCGAGTACCAGAATGTTGCACCAAGCCCACAATGTGAAAAAATGATGGCAGCTGAGTGAGGTGACTTTGTACAAGCTGTCCCCAGCATACTCTCTAATTCAATCTTTTACTCTCGTTCTATGCTCTTAAAACTTAACTCTAACACCTTTAAATTGTCTAATAGTGTTCTCTTTGCTGATCTTTCTCTTCACCCTGTCTGGAATCTGCAACACCATATTCTGCAGCCTCTCCTTTCCTTCTACTCTATGTACTCCATGCACGATTCAGAAAGGGTGTCAGTGCAAGGTTCCAGTGAGGCATTTGCTTTAGGCTTGTGCAACTTGCCTCTTGTTAGTCATGTATGTATACTTGCTCACCTCCAATTCTCCATTGTTTGTTTTGCGCACGGGAAACAATGCTTTTCACTCTATACCAATAATAAATCAAAATGTGAATTCTGTTTGATACCACTGCTCTAAAGTTCTGACACTAATTCTGTGCCAAAGTCTGTAGTTTTTGTTACCCACAAGGAAAAATAAATTGCCAGCAAACATTTGGTCGACCTTCCTCAGCTGCAAACCCGCTATCCATTGCAAACACCACTGCAATGCCCAGGTTTGACGGTAATGTGTGTGCACTCTGCTCACAGGCAGCAGCTGGTCCCCAGGAGCCAGCCTACCGGCACGTGCCTCTTTCCCGCGGCGTGTCACCTGGCAACGAGCGTCACACAATAGCGTCGCCTCTCCAATTGATAGCGGGGGGGGGGGAGAGATTTTACTTTATTCTTTAAAAATGAGGGCAAAAGTAGAAGCAGAAACACCAGCACGTCTGAAGTACAAAATAAGTAATAGTAATTGTATTTGAAATGTTTACTTATTTCCTCCTGTGTGTGAATACTGTTATATTTTCTGGTCTCCCTCCCACACCGCCCCCCCCCCCCAAGTGTGGGTAATGAGCTGAGCCATTGTGACGAGCAATAGCGTTGGGCAGGCGGTGACGGGGAGCCGGGACCATCCAGTTCAGTGTCGGCGCTGACCTGACACGTTGTGGCTGATTAATTTTTTGCACTGTATTTTTTTAAAAGAAAGAAAAACAGTTTCGAGGAATCGGTTCGTGTTCCTCATCCTGACTCTCCGTTTCTCGGCTCCAGTTTCTCGGTGACATCGAAGTTGAATCGTGAGCTTCGCGTGTGTGCGGGCGCGCGCAGGCGCGTTGGCCGACCTGCCGAGCCGCCATGTTGCAGACTCTGTACGAGAGGTTGGGGCTGAAAACGGTGACTGAAACTTTGGCGATATGGTGCGGCTACAAACCGCCCCCCCGGTCTCGGTTCGCCATCGTCTACGATTCCATGTACAACTTGCTGTCGTTCCTGTGGACCACGAACCTGGGCAACATCATCTTGCTGATCGCGATTTTGCTAATAGTCTGGGGCCTCGTGGTCTTGATCATGAAATTCGTGGGCAAGTTCATCCAACGGTAGAAGGAGGAGAAGAAGAAGAAGAGCTTACTGAAGTTGGTAAAATCGACGACTACATACTATCCGCGCCGCAAGGTACGTGCCCGGTGTTATCCTGTTACTGAGTATTGGAATACCCCGTGTTTGTGTGTGACAGGGAGTTAATTGGGTGTTTGGGAGTCTTGTATTGTCCACCTCCCATTATCACCATCATCTGCTGTTGGAAAATATTTTGTTCATGTGCTTAATCACTGCAACGTACAATTTGTCCAAATTTACCTCTACCTTTTAACAGGTCGTAATTTTCTTGATTTAGGGAGGTGGCAAACAACGTAATTATTTGGAACATTTTTCAGTCTACCAGCTTGTATCCTCCTGGTAAATTTCTATATCCCATTCAGCACATTAAACTTTATTCGCACCACTACATGCACAATGTGTACCATCTACAAAATGCACTGCAGAACTCATCAAGGTTTCTTAGTCAGCACCTTCCAAATTCTCAACCTCCAGCACCTAGAATAACAAGGGCAGAAGATGCAGGGGAACACTACAATCTACAAGTTCAACTTTGTCAAGCAAAATCACACCTTCGCACTATATCACCATTCTTTAATTGTAATGGGTAATAAATTCTGGCCTTGCATACAAAATCGCAAAGATTAGTGGAAAACGAGAGGGTTGGGAAATCTTTAAAGGCCAACAGAGATCTGCAAAAAAACTATAAAGAAAAGTGAGATAGACTATGAGAGTAAACTAGTTCAGAATACAAAAACAGATAGCAAAAGTTTCTACAGATATATAAAAAGAAAAAAAGCGGCGAAGGTAAACATAGAGGCTAAGCAGGGGGATTTAATAATGGGAAATGAGGAAGTGGCCGAGGCATTGAACAGGTATTTTGTGTCGGACTTCACAGTGGAAAACACAAATAACATGCCCAAAATTGATGACGAGAAGGCAATGACAGATGAGAATCTAGAAACGATCATTATCACTAAAGAAGCAGTGTTAGGTAAGTTAATGGGGCTAAAGGTAGTGTTATGGTTGAGGTTAGAAACTCGTAACGTATTTTATGAAGCCCATCTGAATCATAAATTTTGTATCTTGAATTTGGCTAGGATAAACATGATATATTCCACTTCAGGTGTGATTCAAAAGACCCAAGGAAGCTTTTGTGGAACAAAGTTTATTTAAGAACATAGTTAACGTGTATAGTAAGAAAATTAGCAAGAATTTTTTCAAATGCAAACAAGAAACAAAACAACCGCTATAATGTATAAAACCCTTAACAAAGATATCTACTGTGTTCCAATCAAACCAAAACCCTTGCCATAGAGAAAACCCTTTAAACATGTTCAGCAAAGTCTACTGCTCACGTGATAAGGGAGATTGAGTCCTTTGGTTGAAGTCTGCAGCTCTCTGGATTTATTCTGCACACTTTGAAGACAAGGCAGCTTCCCAACGCACCAGAGAGACTCTGGTCCAGCCCCATCAACAGCAGATATTCACCCTTCAGGAAAACAGGAGAATTTCCAAAGAAAACAAAACCGGGAGAGAGAGAAAACAATTCCTTTTATCTTGCTGTCTTCTAAAACTCAAACCTGCAGCTCTGAACTGAAAAGTAAAAAACCGTCCAAAAACACATGACCATCCTCATAACAATGCAGGATTGCAAAGCTAATTCCAAAGCAAACACCACAAACAACCCCATTTAAGACACTTGAGCAATAAAAGGACATTTCCAGTCAAGCCGGCAACAATGACGTCACTGAAGCTGTGAGCTAAGAAACCACTGAAGCTGTGAAAG
Organism: Mustelus asterias; assembly: GCF_964213995.1. Lineage (NCBI taxonomy): Eukaryota > Metazoa > Chordata > Chondrichthyes > Carcharhiniformes > Triakidae > Mustelus > Mustelus asterias. The sequence continues at coordinate 89,627 of NW_027590989.1, read as the reverse complement.
CTGCAGAAGTCATGTTTTTAAAAAAAAACTTTCTTAAAGGTACACTAGCATCACAGTAGACAAGTCTCCTGGCCTTGAAGGAATGCATCCCAGGATACTAAAAGAGACGGTGGGGGAAATAGCAAATGCACTCGTGGTAATTTATCAAAATTCGCTGGACTCTGGGGCGGTTCCAGCAGATTGGAAAGCAGCAAATGTGACGCCACTGTTTAAAAGAGGAGATAGAAAAATGGTGGGTAACTATAGGCCAGTTAGCTTAACTTCTGTAGTGGGGAAAATGCTTGAAGCTATCATCAAGGAAGAAATAGTGAGACATCTGAATAGAAATTGTCCCATTGGGAAAACACACGATGGGTTCATGAAAGGCAGGTCACACTTAACTAATTGAATGAAATTCTTTGAGGACATTACGAGCATAGTGGACAATGGGGAACTGGTAGATGTGGTGTATCTGGATTTCCAGAAGGCATTTGACGAGGTGCCGCACAGAAGGCATTTGACGAAGTGCCGCACAAAAGGCTGTTGCATCAGATAAAGATGCACGGCATTACGGGTAATGTATTAGCATGGATAGAGGATTGGTTAACTAACAGAAAGCGAAGAGTGGGAATAAGTGTGTGTTTTCCTGGTTGGCGATCAGTGACTAGTGGTATGCCTCGGGGATCAGTGTTGGGACCGCAATTATTTACAATTTACATAGATGATTGGGGACAAAGTGTAGTGTGTCAAAGTTCGCAGATGACACTAAGATAAGTGGTAGAGCAAAGTGTGCAGAGGACACTATAAAAGTCTGCAAAGAGATATAGAGAGTTTAAGTGAGTAGGCAAGGGTCTGGCAGATAGAATACAATGTTGGTAAATGTGAGGCCATCCATTTTGATAGGAATAACAGCAAAGTGGACTATTATTTAAATGGTAAAAAATTGCAGCTTGCAGAGGGACCTGGGTGTCCTTGTACATGAATCCCAAAAATGCAGGTGCAGCAGGTAATTAAGAAGGCAAATGGAATTTTGTCCTCGAAAGCTAGTGGGATGGAGTTTAAAAACAGGGAGGTTATGTTGCAGCTATATAAGGTGCTGGGGAGGCCACACCTGGAGTACTGTGTACAGTTTTGGTCTCCTTACTTGAGAAAGGATGTCCTGGCGCTGGAGAGGGTGCAGAGGAGATTCACTCGGTTGATTCCGAGTTGAGAAGGTTGGCTTATGAGAAGAGACTGAGTAGACTGAGATTATACTCTTTGGAATTGAGAAGAATGAGGGGGGTGTTATGGAAACATATAAAATTATGAAGGGAATAGATAAGATAGAAGTAGGGAGGTTGTTTCCACTGGGGGGTGAAACCTGAAAATAAGGGGGAGCAGATTCAGGATTGAGTTGAGGAGGAACTTCTTCACCCAAAGGGTTGTGACTTTGTGGAATTCCCTGTCCAGTGAAGCAGTTGGGACTACCGGATTGAGAGTTTTTAAGGCAAAGGTAGATGGATTTTTGAACAGTAAAGGAATTAAGGGCTGTGGTGAGCGGGTGGGTAAGTGGAGCTGAGTCCATGAAAAGATCAGCCATGATCTAATTGAATGGCGGAGCAGGGTTGAAGGGCCAAATGGCCTACTCCTGCTCTGAGTTCTTGTGTTCTTTGTAAAAATCAATATATTTTAGCCTGAGTTCCTGCACAGATTCTGCAGATTCCAGACTATAGCCAGTACACATGGTTGCATACCCATGGTTCATGGAATCATAGAATCCATACAGTGCAGAAAGAGGTAATTCAGCCCATTGAGCTTGCACTGGCAACATCCCACCCAGACCCTATTCCTGTCAGCCCCATTGCCAAATTCCCTGACACTCAAGGGACAATTGCGCATGTAACCTGCACATCTTTGGACTGTGGGAGGAAATTGCACAGACACGGGAAGAATGCGCAAACTCCACAAAGACAGTTACCCAAGGCTGGAATTAAACCCAGGTCCCTGGTGCTGTGAGGCGGCAGTGCTAACCACTGTGCCACCATGCTGCCCACATAGAAACATAGAAGATCGGAGCAAGAGGAGGGAGGCCTTTTGGCTATTCGAGCCTGCTCCGCCATTCACTGAGATCATGGCTGGTCATCCAACTCAATAGCTTAATCCTGCTTTTTGCCCATAACCTTTGATCCTATTTGCCCCAAGTGCTATATCCAGCCGCCTCTTGAATGCATTCAATGTTTTGGCATCAACTACTTCCTGTGGTAATGAATTTCACAGGTTTACCACTCTTTGGGTGAAGAAATGTCTCCTCATCTCCGTCCTAAATGGTCTATCTTGAATCCTCAGACTGTGATCCCTGGTTCTGGACTCCCCCACCATCGGGAACATCCGCCCTGCATCTATCCTATCTAGGCCTGTTAGAATTTTATAAGTCTCTATGAAATCCTCCCTCATTCATCTGAACTCCAGCGAAAACAATCCTAACCGAGTCAATCTCTCCTCATACATCAATCCCGCCATCCCTGGAATCCGCCGGGTTAACCTTCGCTGCATTCCCTCGAGAGCAAGAACGTCCTTCCTCAGAAAAGGAGACCAAAACTGCACACAATACTTTAGGTGTGGCCTCACCGAGGCCCTGTATAGTTGCTACAACACATCCCTGCTGCTGTACTCAAAAACTCTCGCGATGAAGGCCATCATGCCATTTGCCGCCTTTACCGCCTGCTACACCTGCATGCTTACCTGAAGTGACTGGTGCACAAGGAAACCCAGGTCCCGCTGCACACTCCCCTCTCCCAATTTACAGCCAATCAGGTAGTAATCTCCGCCTTGTTTTTGCTTCCAAAGTGAATAACCTCACACTTATCCTAATTATACTGCATCTGCCATTGATTCACCCAACCTGTCCAGATCATTCTGAAGGATCTCTGCATCCTGGTCGCAGTTCACCCTCCCACCCAACTTGGCTTCATCTGCAAACTTTGAGATGTTACATTTTGTTCCCTCATCCAAATCATGATTTTATATTGTGAATAACTGGGGTCCCAGCACTGATCCCTGTGGCACCCTACTAGTTACTGCCTGCCAATTTGAAAAGCACCCATTAATTCCTATTTGTTGTTTCCTCTCTGCCGATCAGTTTTCTATCCATCTCAATACACTTCCTCCAATCCCATGCACTTTAATCTTGCACAATAATCTCTTGCGCGGAAGTTTGTCAAACGCTTTCTGAAAGTCCAAATATACCACATCTACTAGTTCCCCCTTGTCAACTCTACTAGTTACATCTTCAAAGAATTCCAACAGATTTGTCAAATCCACGCTGACTGTCTGATCCTGCCACTGCTTTCTAAATGCTATAAAATCCTTGATCGTGGATTCGAGACTTTTCCCCACTACCAGTGTTAAGCTTACTGGTCTATTATTCCCTGTTTTCTCTCTACCTCCCTTTTTGAATATTGGAGTGACATTCGCTACCCTCCAATCTGCAGGGACTGTTCCAGAGTCTATGGAATCCTGGAAGATGATCACCAATGCATCTACTATTTCTAGAGCCACTTCCTTCCGTACTCTGGGATGTAGATTATCAGGCCCTGGGGATTTATCTGCCTTCAATCTCATCAGCTTTCCCAGTACCACTGCTCTACTAATATTGATCTCCCTCAGTTCTTCCCTCTCACTAAATCTTGCATACGCCAACATTTCTGGTATCTGATTTGTGTCCTCTTTTGTAAAAACAGAACCAAAGTATATATTCAGTTGCTCGGCCATTTCTTTGTCCCCTCTTATACATTTCCCCGTTTTTGTCTGCAGAGGACCTACATTTGTCTTCACCAACCTCTTTCTCTTTACATATCTATAGAAACTCTTAGAGTCAGTCTTTATGTTCCCTGCAAACTTACTTCCGTACTGTATTTTCCCCATCTTAATCAATCCCTTGGTCCTTCTTTGCTGAAATCTAAACTGCTCCCAATCCTCAGACCTATTATTTTTCTTGGCCAATCTGTATGCTTCTTCCTTAGAGCAGATATGCTCTCTAATTTCCTTTATAAGCCATGGATTGGCCCACTTACAACATCAGGTTAAAGTCCAACAGATTTATTTGGTAGCACAAGCTTTCGGAGTGTCGCTCCTTCTTCAGGTGAGTGAAGAGTTGTGTTCACAAACAGGGCATGCATAGACACAGATTCAATTTACAAGATAATGGTTGGAATGCGAGTCTTTACAGGTAATCAAGTCTTTACAGGTACAGACGATGTGAGTGGAGAGAGGGTTAAGCACAGGTTAAAGAGGTGCGAACTGTCTCAGCCAGGACAGTCAGTGATATTTTGCAAGCCCAGGCAAGTTGTGGGGGTTACAGGTAGTGTGATATGAACCCAAGATCCCGGTTGAGGCCATCCTCAATGGATGAATGAAGACTGCTCGACAATCGCCAGGCAGGAGTGTTCTCTTCCTGTCGGGGAACACTTCAGCAGTCACGGGCATTCAGCCTCTGATCTTCGGGTAAGCGTTCTCCAAGGTGGCCTTCACGACACACGACAATGCAGAATTGCCGAGCAAAAACTGATAGCCAAGTTCCGCACACATGAGAACGGCCTCAACCAGGATCTTGGCCTTGACTCTAGCTGCAAGCCTCTTGAGGAACCATCACCCTCACCAATGTCCAGAACAGAGAACTCAATTGTTTATGGGATGGACTCGGGGGACTCCTGCATTAGGCTATCTGCCTGATGCTTCTAGATTGACTATTGCGTCTCTGTACTCTTTTAACTTGTAGTGTGATCGATCACCACCTTAAATGTGCTATCCATGACTCGGTCTCATAGCTGCGTCATATTAGCTTCAGTTGTCTCACAAGCTCTGAAATCCAGAGCTCAAGTTTCTGGTGACACTTCCTTAACTTGTAGGCATGTAGGCCACAGGAAGCAACCACAACTTTCCACATGTTAAATGATGAACATTCCATGTCGCCAAATTATCCTGCCTGCCTTACCGTTACAGATTACCCATTATAAACTTGGAGATTAGAAACCCTAGACTGTACTGTTCCTAATACTACTAATAAAACCTCACAACGACTGCTAAAGTATCCGAGTTTTGAAAGTTGTGAGCAAAATGCTACAACCAGTCTCTTGCCTGTTTTCTCGGAATGTGACTGATCCATCGAGCATTAGATATTTTAAACTGGTCTACCACTCTCCGTGCTTTTTCAAGCTCAGTTAAGGTAGCTACTTGCATAAAAAGCACCTCCTCCCAATTCCCTCATTCACCAAATTCCCAAGTTCTCACCCTGTGACGAGCTGCAATCAGTGATCAGCTGCTGTTTTCATGCTTGCTCACTTAAAACAGTGTAATGATTATAAGTAAAGATGGAGTGGAACACGAAGGTTTGCAGAGTTTAACTGTAATAGTACATCGGGCAGTAAGATCTATGCAGAGAATGGTAGTAAAAAAATTAAAGGCTCTATCTGAATCAGTATGGGTGGAAATTAGGAATAGCAAGGGTGAGTAAATACTGGTGGGAGTGGTTTATAGGCCTCCTAACAATAGTTGCACCACTGGACAGAGGAATAAACAAGAAACCCTTGGGGCTTGTAGTAAAGATGATGGCTGAGATTTTCTGCTCCCTTTTGCATTGGGCAGGTTTGGTGGTGAGAGTTGCGAGAAGTCTTTAGGCGTGATAAATGACATAGATTTAGGGCGCGATTGCCCCTCCTCCCATTGGTGGCTGGTCACATTTCCTGTGTTCAACATCGGAATCTCAATGTAATATATTTGCATATCATTATCGGGCCCATAAGTTGGAATCATGCCCCCACGTCAAATTAAACTCAGAATGGTTTCAAGAGACACAAGCAGACAGACCTCCGAGGCCAACTTGGAGTTGAGTGAATTCAAGCTGGCACCTGTGAATCGGCTCTACATCTTCGTTTTGGGGTGGTGGGGGCACAGGCAGCTTTCTTGGCGGTTTTGTGGTGCCGGTGCTTCAATGCAAGCCTGAAGAGAGGGATATGAAGGGAAGCCTGGGGCAAAGGTTTCCAGGGAGGGGATGGAAGGGAAAGCCAGAGAACCGTCCAATTTTTGATCAGTGTAGGGCCCCCTGATCTCGGCACCTGAGATTGCTGGTTCACCTCTCCTTGCATGACATCCTGCCTCTTAACTTTCTTAAAACCCTTAATTTATTGGAAAATACAGTGGGAAGACCTGGCGAGGCAGCTGGTGGGCTATCCTCCGTTTTTCCTGCCTGAGACAACACCTATAGAACATAGAACATAGAACATTACAGCGCAGAACAGGCCCTTCGGCCCACGATGTTGCACCGACCAGTTAAAAAAAAAAACTGTGACCCTCCAACCTAAACCAATTTCTTTTCGTCCATGAACCTATCTACGGATCTCTTAAACGCCCCCAAACTAGGCGCATTTACTACTGATGCTGGCAGGGCATTCCAATCCCTCACCACCCTCTGGGTAAAGAACCTACCCCTGACATCGGTTCTATAACTACCCCCCCTCAATTTAAAGCCATGCCCCCTCGTGCTGGATTTCTCCATCAGAGGAAAAAGGCTATCACTATCCACCCTATCTAAACCTCTAATCATCTTATATGTTTCAATAAGATCCCCTCTTAGCCGCCGCCTTTCCAGCGAAAACAATCCCAAATCCCTCAGCCTCTCCTCATAGGATCTCCCCTCCATACCAGGCAACATCCTGGTAAACCTCCTCTGCACCCTCTCCAAAGCCTCCACATCCTTCCTGTAATGTGGGGACCAGAACTGCACACAGTACTCCAAGTGCGGCCGCACCAGAGTTGTGTACAGTTGCAACATAACGCTACGACTCCTAAATTCAATCCCCCTACCAATAAACGCCAAGACACCATATGCCTTCTTAACAACCTTATCTACTTGATTCCCAACTTTCAGGGATCTATGCACACATACACCTAGATCCCTCTGCTCCTCCACACTATTCAAAGTCCTCCCGTTAGCCCTATACTCAACACATCTGTTATTCCTACCAAAGTGAATTACCTCACACTTCTCCGCATTAAACTCCATCCGCCACCTCTCGGCCCAACTTTGCAACCTGTCTAAGTCTTCCTGCAAACTACGACACCCTTCCTCACTGTCTACCACACCACCGACTTTGGTGTCATCAGCAAATTTGCTAATCCACCCAACTATACCCTCATCCAGATCATTAATAAATATTACAAACAGCAGTGGCCCCAAAACAGATCCCTGAGGTACACCACTTGTAACCGCACTCCATGATGAATATTTACTATCAACCACCACCCTCTGTTTCCTATCCGCTAGCCAATTCCTGATCCAATTTCCTAGATCACCCCCAATCCCATACATCTGCATTTTCTGCAGAAGCCTACCATGGTGAACCTTATCAAACGCCTTACTAAAATCCATATATACCACGTCCACTGCCTTGCCCCCATCCACCTCCTTGGTCACTTTCTCAAAAAACTCAATAAGGTTAGTAAGGCACGACCTACCTGCCACAAAACCATGCTGACTATCACCTATCAATTCATTACTCTCCAAATAACTATAAATCCTATCCCTTATAATTTTTTCCAACATCTTGCCGACAACAGAAGTGAGACTCACCGGTCTATAATTCCCGGGGAAGTCTCTGTTCCCCTTCTTAAACAATGGGACAACATTCGCTAACCTCCAATCTTCTGGTACTATACCAGAGGCCAACGACGACCTGAAGATCAGAGCCAGAGGCTCTGCAATCACTTCTCTTGCCTCCCAGAGAATCCTTGGATAAATCCCATCCGGACCAGGGGATTTATCTATTTTCAGACCCTCCAGAATATCCTGCACATCCTCCTTATCAACTGTAATACTGTCTATTCTACTCCCTTGCAACCCAGTGTCCTCCTCAGCTATATTCATGTCCCCTTGCGTGAACACCGAAGAGAAATATTGGTTCAATGCTTCACCAATCTCCTCCGGTTCCACACATAACTTCCCTCTGCCATCTATAACTGGCCCTAAACTTGCCCTAACCAACCTTCTGTTCTTGACATACCTATAGAACGCCTTAGGATTCTCTTTAACCCTATCCGCCAAAGTCTTCTCATGTCCCCTTTTAGCCCTTCTAAGCTCGCTCTTCAACTCCCTCTTAGCCAATCTAAAGCTTTCTAGTGCACTACCCGAGTGCTCACGTCTCATCCGAACATCAGCCTCCTTTTTCTTTTTAACCAACAAAGAAACTTTTTTGGTGCACCACGGTTCCCTAGCCCTACCAATTCCTCCTTGCCTGACAGGGACATACCTATCACAGACTCGCAGTAGCTGCTCCTTGAAAAAACTCCACATGTCGGACGTTCCCAGTCCCTGTAATCTCCTAGTCCAACCTATGTTTCCTAATTCTCTCCTAATAGCCTCATAATTACCCTTCCCCCAGCTAAAACCACTGGCCCGAGGTTCATGCCTATCCCTTTCCATCACTAAGGTGAACGTAACCGAATTGTGGTCACTATCACCAAAATGCACACCAACTTCCAAGTCTAGCACCTGGTCTGGCTCATTTCCCAGCACCAGATCCAATATAGCCTCACCTCTAGTTGGCCTGTCTACATACTGAGTCAAAAAACCTTCCTGCACGCTTTGAACAAAAACTGACCCCTCTAACGAGCTAGAGCTATAACAATTCCAGTCAATATTAGTCTGGAAAAGAAATGGGAAAATTCAGCCCAGGAACAGCATATGGCAGAATGAGAGTTACTCTTCAGTGACCAGAAAGGCTGCACCGAATGATCTTTTGGCAAATGAGCTCTTCAAATTCAGACACACGCACTCAGATCTGATGGGACGCAAGAAGCTAATTTTTTTTTAAAAATCCATGCAAAATTATTTGGTATAATAAATTGCCTTGTTATATCATCAAAGGTTTCAAGATCTTCTTCATATATATGTCATTGTTATGTCATTGGAATAATGCTGATCTGTATCCACGTCGTAACATTGGGTATAGCAACGATAAGTTATTAACCGAGGCAACATATAAGAGCCACATCAGCTAATTCTACATGGCATTTTAACATAACAGCCCTCATGCTCTTCCATGTGTAATCGACAGCTGCAGGTACATTGTGGCATTTTTACAGCAGATGTAAATTGTGTACTTATACTACATCATCATATTTTCATAAATATGTTTTCCAAAATGAAAATTGCACTCTTTGGCAATTAATACTACTGAATTACGAATTTAGTTTACTATTCTGTCCGAATAAAAATGAAATGTTTGTTTATTTTTAGCGTTATTTTCGTAAAATGCGGAAGAGATTAAAGAAGGCTGAAACGTGGAAAAATCCAATTAATGGGAATGTTGGAATTAATGAAAATTTGTAAAGTTTGCAACCAATTTTGGAGATTAAAACATATTAATTGTATAGTTATTGATAATTCTGACATTTCTCTACTCTTTGACTTAGAGTCAACTGAAACAGAGCAAGAGCTGGAAATTGACAAATGCGTGCCCTTACGTAAATATAAACGAGGTTTACATCGCATGAAAAAGTAAGTTTTAAATTTCAAAAGATGTTCCAGAAAAGCATCAACAAGTACATGCCATTTTTCCTATTCATTTGCTAAAATCAGACATCTCAATGAAACTATAGTAGTTATTTTGGTGACTTCAGACAAAGGACAATCACTTTCAGATGTCCATGGAATAATGGTAGCAGAGCAATGATGAATAACTTTCATAGAACACTATGAAGCATATGTAGCTGTCAGGAAAGCAATATGTTGAGCATCAAAAATATATTGTACCTTCCTCAAGGAATAGTGTTGAAAAAATGATTATAAAGTGCACGTTGTGTGCAATGTTTCTGTTGCTGGCAGGAGCCAGGTTTTTGTCCAAACTAGCAATATGTGAACAAGAAAGCAAATTTATCAAACTTTTCTCCCTTTCGATTCCTTACTTCAAGGGAAAATTAATGAGGATTTAGAACGTATTATTAGTTCAGGAATTAGCATGGTTTGTTAAAGGCACATTGCATTGGCAAATTTTACTAGTTTTTTGAAAAACGAAGTGTGTATGGATTTTCAGAGGTATTCAGTCAAGTATCTCAAAAGAAGCTTGTCAGAAAAATATAAGTATGTTATATACAAGAGAAAACAAGTGATTAGTTTCGGGGGTTTTTCAGAGGCTAAGTATTGAGCTTAACTTTAGCTAATACAAAGACTCGCAACACAGTATCCTGGCGAAGGAAGTTTCTTTATTGACCAACGCAAGCTGGGAAAAGAAGGGTTGGGCAGTCCAACTCTTCTCTGAAGTTACATCACAGCGGCAGTACAATTATACAACTTCCAAAAGACATTTTACTCGCCTTCTGGCTCATCATCATTAATACAGATCAGTCATGATTAGTAAATGTCATATACCTTGGCCAATCACAGTTATTCTCTGACAGCATGGAAACAATAGGTTCTAGCGGTTTCTGCCTGACTTTCCCATGGCCACCTTCCTGGATTCTTCTCTGGCTTATTCATTAGCTGTCTGGAATCAGTAGTCTGTCCTTGTTCAATGAATATCTCATTCACTGAGCTGTCTGGTACCCATGCTGATAAGGGCTATGCTTCTATGGGTGTATTGTTATCAGGAATGTGGTTCACTTTACTGGCCTATTTCCCACAATGCCTTTGAACCCAGTGCCTTTAGCCAAGATCCATGCCTGTTCAATAATACTTTCAAAAATACATGTTTGAATTATCTAACTGTGGTTATATGTGTTACTATGCAGACAGTACCTCTGTAACATATATATGAAGCAGTCTGTGATTCTTATCTTAAGTTAATCCACTCTGTTCTAATAGTCTTTATTGGTGTTTTAAATCCCAGAATAATTTGAAGTCCTCCAATAATGAGAAAGTTAGTTCACGGACAAGTAATTTAAGGCAAATGAATATTGCTTTGATGAGAGAACATTTGGAATTGATGTTACAGGGAACAGTGCTGGCTCTACTTGTATTTTTGTTGTAGATAAATGATTTTGATTTGGTCAAAAAGGACATAATTTTGAAATTTGTTGATACAAAAACAAAGGATGTAACAAATCGCAAGAGGAACTATATAGATTTCAGAATGACAGCAATTTAGCTACTTGTTTTCAGCCACTCTGATCTCTGTTAAATAGGAATTGGTGCGATAATGGATGAACCAGACACAAGACAGGATAAAACCCCTGGGCCGATGGATTCTATCCCCACACATTAAGAGAGGTTGGGGCAGAGTTAAGGAAGAGCTAGCAGAAGCACTATTAAATATCATTAGAAGATGGAATAGTGCCATAAGTTTAACAGTTAACGTGATGCCTAGATTTGAAAACTTGTTTAAGAACAAGTTCAGGGAACAATAGGCCAAATAGGTTAACTTCAGCAGTAAGAAATATAATGGAAACCTTATCAAAGATGGTGATATAGTAGTAATCCGGAGGCCCAGGCTAATGCGCTGGTGACATGGCGACATATCCCTCCAAAGAACAAAGAACAGTACAGCACAGGAAACAGGCCCTTTGGCCCCCAAAGCCTGAGCTGCTCATTGGTCCAACTAGACCAATCGTTTGTATCCCTCCATTCCCAGGCTGCTCATGTGACTATCCAGGTAAGTCTTAAACGATGTTAGCATGTCTGCCTCCACCATCCTACTTGGCAGCGCATTCCAGGCCCCCACCACCCTATGTGTAAAAAACATCCCTCTAATATCGGAGTTATACTTCGCCCCTCTCACCTTGAGCCCGTGACCCCTCGTGATCGTCACTTCTGATCTGGGAAAAAGCTTCCCACCATTCACCCTATCCATCCCCTTCATAATCTTGTACACCTCTATTCGATCTCCCCATATTCTCCATCTTTCCAGGGAGAACAACCCCAGTTTACCCAATCTCTCCTCGTAGCTAAAACCCTCCATACCAGGCAACATCCTGGTAAACCTTCTCTGCACTCTCTCTAACGCCTCCACGTCCTTCTGGTAGTGCGGCGACCAAAACAATGCTGTGGGTCTGGAGTCACCTATAGGCAGCTTTCCTTCCCTAAAGGATGTTAGTGAACCAGATGGATTTCTGTAACAATCAATTATCGTTTCATGGTCACCATTACTTAGACTAGGGGAACGCTCGGGGTCCTGCTCCAGGTGAAAGGCCTGAGCTCCTCTGGAAGGGTGTCCGTCTCCCATGGACCAACCAGGAGTCCGGAGCACTTGGCCCAGTTGATCCTGGCGGAGGATGCGGCGGAGTACACCGCCTGGCATTCTCGCATCCTCCGCAGGTCAGCCGGGTGCGTGAACATGAGGAGCACGTCATTGGCGTAAGCCGACAGGACCACCCCTACGTCCGGGCCGCGCAGAGTCAGACCCGACAACCTCCTCCGCAAGAGGCGCAGGAATGGCTCGGCGCAAATCGAATACAGTTGGCCGGACAAGGGGCAGCCCTGCCGTACTCCTCTCCCAAAGCGAAGGGGCGAGGACTCATCAGGTATTTCTTTCGATACCAACCAAATAAACAAACTCAAACTAACTTAGGGACAAATTAAAAGGGGCAGCTCCCCAAAAAGAAGGGGGAACAGCCCGAACCAAAAACAAAGTCGAAAGGAAACTTAAAACATCAACCCAAAAGGTGATTATCAGGGTCGATAATACACCCCAGCCCCTGCGGTGCCCAGCGGTCGCGGAAGGCGTCAACTGCGCCGGTGGACACCGTATGCTCCCTCTCCAGAGACACCTGGCCGCGAATGAGCCGCGGTAGAGGGGCAGACAGTCAGGATGGACGGGCCCGTTGATCGCTCGCTGCGTGGACCTATTGATGGCGCATCTCGCCAGGCCCAGGAGTAGGTTCACGAGGAGGTCGGCATCCCGATCCGCCCCTCTCTGCACCAGGTGCCCGTAGATCAGGAGCGTGGTACTGAAGTGTAAACAAAACATCAGTAAAAGGTGTTTGAGGAAACCAAAAAGGGTGTGCAGTCTCAAACACAGAACATAGACATGGTCCACGGACTCCACAAGGCCACAAAAAGGGCAGTCTTGGGAGCCCGTGAACCAGAAAAACCTACAGTTGTACAGCACTGCTGCGTGCAGCACCCTCCACCCCAGGTCCCCAAGATAATTGGGGGAGATCCCTCCGTAGAGGGACCTCCACTGGGGACCTCCGCCGCCTGGCGGCAACAAGGCCCGCCAAGATGTATCCGGGCGACAGGCGAGGACGCGGTAATGAAAGGTGTGCAGCAGCAGCCCGTACAGGAAACGCCTCCGCGCGGTGGAAAAGGGCACGGAGGACATTTCCGCGAGGCAGCACATGCAGTGGGGCACCTGACCCGGGGGGGGGGGAGGTTTAGGCTTTGGACCAATGTGAAATTCCGTCCGAGCAGGGAAACGCTTGGGCAGGATCCCACCGCACGCCTGCGCCGCCTCCAGACCGCGTGCGCCCTCAGGGCCGAGCACGACCGTCTTAAGGTCTTGGATGGCTTTGGCCGCGCGCCAGACGGCCACCCCCGCGCGCTCAGCCAGCATGTGGGGGCTCATCCAGCCCGCTCCTCCGCCATCCAGCACGTCCCCGATCCTGGTCACCCCGCCGACCGCGGCCCTCCTCTCCGCCAGCCACCTGAAGTTGTAAGGCTGGAGGTGCGGATTCCTGAGCAACGGCTCTCGCACAAGAGCCGCTACTCCTGACGGGGGAGAGCTGCGTCGCGAGGCGACCGCGTTCCAGACCGTAAGGAGGTCCTGGTAAAAGACGGGCAACTCCCGCAAGGAGGTCGGAATACGCCCCAGGTTGATATGCAGGAGCTGCACGTCGTAGTTGAGGCCATGCAACTGGCGGAAAAAATACGTCGCCATCGTGGAGGAGGCTCGACGTAAAGGTATCTCTGCAGGGTCTGGAGGGGGAAGGTCGCTACCTATGTGCGGAGGCACACCAGACCTTGTCCGCCCTCCTCAAGCGGGAGATGCAGAAGCTCGGCAGAGACCCAGTGCAGTCGGTTGTCCCAGAAGAACCGCACGACGGCTTACTGCATTTCGGTGACAAAGCCAGGGGGAGGGGTCAAAGTGACCAGCCAGTGCCACAGCATGGAGGCGACCAGCTGGTTTATGATGAGAACTCGTGCCCTGTAGGACAGCACTCGGAGCAGTCCTGTCCAGCGACCCAGGCGGGCGGAGACTTTGGCCTCCAGCTCCTGCCAGTTCGCCGGCCAGGATTCCTCGGCTGGGCAGAGATGGACCCCCAGGTAGAGGAGGTTGGTCCTGCTCCAGGTGAAAGGCCTGAGCTCCTCCGGAAGGGGGTCCGTCTCCCACGGACCAACCAGGAGTCCGGAGCACTTGGCCCAGTTGATCCTGGCAGAGGACGCGGCGGAGTACACCACCTGGCATTCTCGCATCCTCCGCAGGTCAGCCGGGTCCGTGAACATGAGGAGCACGTCATCGGCGTAGGCCGACAGGACCACCCCTACGTCCGGGCCGCGCAGAGTCAAACCCAACAACCTCCTCCGCAAGAGGCGCAGGAATGGCACCACGCACACAGAATAAAGTTGGTCGGACAGGGGGCAGCCTTGCCGTACTCCTCTCCCAAAGCGAAGGGGCGAGGACTCATCAGGTAGTTCATACTCGAGCAAGCCAACCTCATTACCCTGGCTGAAGTCATCACAGCTACCTCACCCTGGATCCCATGAGGTTTAACCTTATGCAACAACCTACCGTGCGGTACCTTGTCAAAGGCCTTGCTAAAGTTCATGTAGACAACATCAACTGCACTGCCCTCCCCTCATCCACCTTGGTTACCTCTTCAAAAAACTCAATCAAATTTGTGAGACATGATTTTCCACTCACAAAGCCATGCTGACTGTCCCTAATCTCTCAATGCCTATAGATCCTGTCTCTCAGAATACCTTCCAACAACTTACTCACTACAGGTGTGAGGCTCACCAGCCTGTAGTTCCCAGGCATTTCCCTGCAGCGCTTTTTAAACAAAGGCACGACATTTACCACCCTGCAATCTTCAGGCACCTCACCTGTGGCTGTCAATGATTCAAATATCTCTGCTCGGGGACCCGCAATTTCCTCCCGAGCCTCCCACAACGTCCTGGAATACACTTCGTCAGATCCCGGGGATTTATCTACCTTGATGCTCTTTAAGACTTCCAGCGCTTCCTTCTCTTTATATGTACAGTCCTCAAGACATCATTATTTCCCCAAGTTCCCGAGCATCCACGCCTTTCTCAACAGTAAATAATGATGAGAAATATTCATTTCGGATCTCACCCATCTCTTGTAGATCTCTACATAGATGACCTTGTTGATCCTTAAGAGGCCCTACTCTCTCCCTTATTACTCTTTTGCCCTTTATGTATCTGTAAAATCTCTATTTGGATTCTCCTTTGCCTTATCTGCCAAAGCAATCATGTCCCCTTTTTGCCCTCCTGATTTCTTTCTTAACTCTACTTGTACACCCTCTATGCTCTTCAAGTGATCCACTTGATCCCTGGTGTTGTTAAACTTCTTACTGTGTTTACCCCAGTCCAACGCCGGCATCTCCACATCATTATTTCATATTACCAGATCTATATAGCCTGCTGCCTGGTTGGTTCTCAGAAACTCTCTCAAAAAAACCTTCATGGACTCATCTTCTGCTACCTCTGCCCATCTGATGCGCCCAACCTATATGTAGATTAAAATCATCCATGACTATTGCTGCAGCCTTCTTTCAAGCCCCCATTAATTCTCCCTTTCACTTTTAGGGCATAGAGGAGGCCTGTAAACTACTCCCTCAAGCTTCATTTCTGCCTTTTACTATTTCTTACCTGTAGCCAGACTGATTCTCCATCTTGATCTGAGCTCATCTTTCCCTCTATGACATTGTACTCATGTCATACTTAAGAGCTACTCCTCCACATTTTCTTAACTTGCTGCCCAAAAGAAAGGTCACCCTTGAATATTCAGGTCCCAGCCCTTTCCTCACCTTGCCTTAAACGACTAGTCTATGCAATGAACGTATACTTTCACAGTATTGTTAGGTAGGGCCAAAGTTTTTGATGTAGCAAGAATGAAGGATCGGTAATATAGCTGCAAGTCAGATTGGTGTGTAGTTCAAAGATGGTGGTCCCATGTGCTATTGTTCTTCTGGGAGTTTGAGAGGAGCTGTCGAATAAATTTTGGAAAGTTGTTTAGTGAAGCCTATTCATAGAATAATAAAATCCCTGCAGTGTAGAAAAGCCATTTGGCCCATCAAGTCTGCACTGACTCTGACAGAATATCTTATCAAGGCCCACCCCCCACCCTATCCCTGTAACCCCCACACATTTACCCTGCTAATCCCCCTTACCTACACATCTTGGGACACTAAGGGGCAATTTAGCTCAGCCAATCCTTTTAACCTGCGCATCTTTGGACTGGCGGTATCAATAGTGGAATGGATATTTAGAGTGATGGATGAGACTATTTGTCACATGGACTACTTTGTCTTGGATGGTATTGAGATTTGAATCTTGTTGTCCCTGCACCCATCCAGGCAAGTCAAATATTTTTCATTACACTTGTGACTTGTGTCTTTTTAGGCTTTGGGGAATCAGGAAGTCAGTGGTTCACTGCAAAATACTCAGCCTCTGAATTGGTTTAGTAGCCATGGCATTTATATGGCTGACCTAATTAAATTTCTGCTCAGTGTTGATGGTGGGTGGTATAGTTGCAATATCCACATCATTGCCATGTAACTGGGACCAATATAGCACCTATACATCCTACAGCAGATCCTGGTAGTGAGAATAGCACAGGAACAGGAAGGCACCAAGATGAGCCTGGAGCCTGAATTCTTCCACAGCCTTGGTGGGACGAAACCTGGAGTATTATGTATAGCTTTGGTCTCCTTATCAAGGAAGGATATACCTAACATAGAGAGAGTGCAACAAAGGCTGACCAGGCAAATTCCTGAGATGGTGGGATTGTTTTGAGGAAAGATTGAGGAAACTGGGCCTGTACTCTAGAGTTTAGAAGAATGAGAGTTGGAGCCTGATTTTACCATCACATTGCGCCCGTTTCCGGGCGTGAAAACTTGGTAAAGTCGGGCGTGAGGCAGGTAGTACGATCCGTGCCCCGCCTCCCCCTTTACCAAGGCCCAAAAATGGCCGCGATTGGGACCGGGCGCGACGGCCATTTAAATGCGTTTGCATGCATTTCAGTTGACTTAATGGGCTGCATGCCGAACTTTACCAGCATTTCTCCCTTTACCACTACGTTCGTCCATCTGGAATTGGCGTGAAATAGACATGCTCTATGGAAGTCCGATTTGGACGCTCCATCAGTGAGGGTTCGTGAGGAGATAAGTGCCTGGCGTCTAACAGCTCTTTGCTTGAGATTGGTGGGGCGGGGGGATGGTGGGTCCACTGTCACTCTGCTTGAGATCGGTGGTGTTGGGGGGTGGGGGGGTGGTGGTCTGCTGCCACTCTGCCTGAGATCAGTGGCGGGGGGTAAGGAGGGGTCCGCTGTCACTCCGCCCGAGATCGAAGGGGGAGGGTGGATCACTGCCTGAGATTGGTCGGGGGGAAGTGGAGGTTCGCTGCCCTTCTGCTTGAGATCGGTGGTGGGGGGAAAGTGGGTCCGCTGCCACTCTGCTTGAGATCGATGGGGGGGAGAGTGGGAGAGGAGGGGCCCACGATTGGTCTGGGTGGCAGGGGGTTGGGGGATAAGGGGGTCAGTAATGTTGGGGGGGTGTGGGACATTGTCTGTGGGATGGTGGGGGGGGGCCCTGGAGGGATGTGGCTAAAAGGCTACATTCTGTCAGTAGTTGGAGGCGCCGATCGGAGCTGCAGGGTTGTGGGCGCATTGAGCCCTGCTCACAGGCTTGTGCAGCGTGATTCGGAATCGCTGATATTTTTTCGGGCAGTATGTGTATGGGAGTGCCTGAGAACAGGTCTAAAAGTCAGATCTGAAACACTCCCAGATGGTAAAATAGGGCCCTTGATCTCATGGAAGTGCATGAAATTCTTACAGGGCTTGAAAGGTAGATGCAGGAAGGATATTTTTCCTGGTTGAGGGGATATCTAGTATCTGTATCAGGCGGCACAGTCTCAGAATAAGGGGTAGACCATTTCGGGTTGAAATAAGGAATTACTTCAATCAGAGGGTGGTGAACCTTTGGTTCCCTGTACTTCAGAGTGCTGTGGAAGCTCAGTCATTTGAGTATGTTCAAGACTGAGGTTTATAGATTTCTAGATACCAATCACATCAAGGAATATGGGGATAGTGTGGGAAGATGAGATTGAGGTAGACGGTCAGCCATGATGCAGTTAAATGGCAGAGCAGGCTGGAGGGGCCAAATTGCCTGCTCCTGTGTTCTTGGGTTCATTGAACAACCCTTAACCTGAGCTATTCCTGATCCCCACTTCCATGCATTCCCATTCCAAAATCACTTCTTAGAATCCTTCCACTTCAATAAAGCTGTGCTAATTAATTAACAATAATATAAATGGTATGTGGCATTGCAGGATCAGCAGCCACTATAAAAATGCTCCATAGACCAGCTAATAATTGGAAATGCTTTCACATTTTAATGGCTTACTATGATGCCATAACGTAATATTCTCAGCGGTGCGAGTTCATAATATTCCTAAATTTTACTTCTGGCTACGCTATGCTTCTACAAGTTGTATTGCAGTGGTTTTAGCAAGGAAAATGTAAAAATGCTGCTGCTCAGAAGAAGGCTGTAAATATGTTCATGATTTGTAATCTCGAGGAATTGAGAACTCCGAGATCGACTGCAGATTGCAGTGTTTCAGCCCAGATGTTGTGCACATCAATCAGGGGTATTTGAACGATCAAACACGTTGTTTTATTGAGAGAGAGAGCAGCATATGCCAACCACATCTGTGATACTTATACCCCTGTAATAGAGAGAGTCTAAATCAGCATTCTGACTGATGCTGGAAATCTATAACTGAACTTCCGATATAGGAAGTCACCATCAACCAAGTCCAAGGAAAAGGTGATGGTTTCGCCAAAGCCTGATTGACTGACATCTATGTGGATTTGACTATAGATTTGGCTGTCACTCAGCTCGTATTATTCCACTTTAGACTTAAAATCTGGTTTGAAACTCCTGGATGCTGCATTGCATGAGTACATTGACGGAGGTGTCAGATTCAGGATAAGATGTTAAACCAAGGTCCTGTCTGCTCTCAAGTGAAAGTAAAAGATCCCATCACATTATTTTGAATGTAATTTGTTATGTATTTATCCTCCAATCAAAGTAAATTAGCATAGTGGTAATGTCACTGAATTAGTAATCCAGATACCAGAACAGGAGTCCATTTTCCACCACAACAGCTGGTGAAATTACTAACAAGTTCAGTTAGTAAATCTGGAATAAAAAGATAGTCATGTAATGGTGACCACTTGATTGTTTTAAAGATTTATCCAGTTCCCTAATATCCACTTTAGGGAAGGAAATCTGACATCCATGCATGAAATGGTCTCGCAAGCAACTTAATTACATCATCTTCCACATCATACTTCTTCGGTTGTATCTTCACATGGTGCTGACTCTCATCTCTGTCTTTAGATTTTAGCCCTTCCTGTCCTTCATCATCTAAGAAGCTATCAACTTTCTCCATATCTTCCTCTGGCCAGGGACCCCCTTTGAAGCGCCAGGTTTTGAAGAGCACAGTAGACTATGATTATGTGGGGTACCTTCTACAGGTTCTTGCAGAGCCCCATCCCCACCTGAGCGGTCCAAACATTCAAAGTGATGTTTTTGGATTAAGGTGCTAATGGTCTGCTCGATGATGGATTGTGTCAATCTATGCGCCAGATACACTTCTCCACTGAGGAACTCTGAGGACGAGACGTGGGTGTCTAGAGACATTGTTTGATTCGTTACCACTTATCCCCAAGCAGCCAGCCCTGTAATTACTGAGTCCCTTCGATGCAAAGTATCTGGGAGTGACTCAGGATGTATGTGAATCATGGGAACTCCCAGGGTACCTGTTACAAACATGTTCTATGTCCTTCCGATGATTGCACACCAATGGTCAGTGAGTGAAACCTTTTCCTGTTGATGAACACCAAGAGCTGCT
Organism: Mustelus asterias; assembly: GCF_964213995.1. NCBI lineage: Eukaryota > Metazoa > Chordata > Chondrichthyes > Carcharhiniformes > Triakidae > Mustelus > Mustelus asterias. The sequence goes on along the minus strand of NW_027590989.1, from coordinate 69,583 downwards.
GCCATGGAGCTCTCAAAGCTCTTTGTGTGCAATCTGCACCTTGAACTCGAGCATATCCTGAGATCGCTGCAAACCCCAGAAATCGAACAGCCTGAATAGCTTCATCACATGTGAATTTCAGTAGAGGGCATATGTCACCTGCTCGATACATTTATGTGCCAAGGACTGAGATGCTGCATAGGTTCCCTCTGGATGCTTGCAATGATCCTCAGACAAAGAAATTGAGTGCACCAGTGATCTTCAGTTTGATTGGCAGGAGATGTCCTCCCAGATCATGGGGTGTTTGATCCTCCCACACTATGTGGCAATTCTGATCCACTACATACCTTGACAGATGCAGATATATGTGACATTGTCTTTGCTCATCTCCAGAAAGGAGAGGCTTTTCGATATACCCTTGGTTGTGCAGGTGGCCTCCATTAGATGGGTCTAAACTCCTCATCCTCTGGGTGGCACTGGGGCTCCCCTGAACCATGGACCTCAGGCGAGGCCTCCTCTGGAAGATGGGCTAGACGGTGCGGGGCCCTTCTCCCCTCAATTGAATCACTGCCATCAAGAAGGCAGCAATGAGCACCAGGTTCCATTATTCAATACTCCTCCACCCTGGGACTGTTAGATGTGAATGAACAAAGTATACTTTCAAGTCAGGACGTGGAGGTAGTTTGAGATAAACATTAGTGTTCTTATGTATCTGCTGCCCTTTTTTTTTATAGATGATAGTGGTTGTGGGTTAGGTAGGTGCTGTCAATGGAGCCTTGGTGAGTTCCAGCAATGCACCTTTCATATGGTATGTACTGTTGCCGTTGTGCCTCACTGATGAAGGGAATTAATGTTTGTGGAAGAAGTGTCAATGAAGAGGGCTGTTTTGCCCTGGATGGTGTTGAGCTTCTTGAAGAAGGTATTGGCAGTCCAAATAAGGGGAGAATATTCTATAACGCTCCTGACTTATGCCTTGTAGATTGTGGACAGGCCTTGGGGAAGGAAGTCAAAAGGTGAATTGCCACAGTATTCCTAGCTCCTGACCTGTTGTTATAGTCATTATGTTTATATGGCTAATCCAGTTCAGGCTTTGATCATTGTTAAATCCCTGGATGTCGATGGTGGGGGATTCAGCGATGGTAGTGCCATTGAATGTCATGGGGAGATGGTTATTGGCATGAATGTTACTTGCCACTTGTCGGCCCAAGCCTGGATATTGTCCATTGTCTTGCTGCATATGTAAGAAGTTTAACAACAGCAGGTTAAAGTCCAACAGTTTTATTTGGAAGCAAAAGCCACACAAGCTTTCGGAGCCTTAAGCCCCTTCTTCAGGTGAGTGGGAATTCTGTTCACAAACAGGGCATATAAAGACACAAACTCAATTTACATGAATAATGGTTGGAATGCAAATACTTACAGCTAATCAAGTCTTTGAGATACAAACAATGTGAGTGGAGAGAGCATCAAGAGAGGCTAAAGAGATGTGTATTGCCTCCAGACAGGATAGCCAGTGAGACTCTGTAGGTCCAGGCAAGCTGTGGGGGTTACAAATAGTGTGACATGAACCCAATATCCCGGTTGAGGCCGTCCTCATGTGTGTGGAACTTGGCTATCAGTTTCTGTTCAGCGACTCTGCGCCATCGTGTGTCGTGAAGGCCGCCTTAGAGAACGCTTACCTGAATATCAGAGGCCGAATGCCCATGACCGCTGAAGTGCTCCCCAACAGGAAGAGAACAGTCTTGCCTGGTGATTGTCGAGCGGTGTTCATTCATCCGTTGTCGCAGCGTCTGCATGGTTTCACCAATGTACCATGCCTCGGGACATCCTTTCCTGCAGTGTATCAGGTAGACAACGTTGGCCGAGTTGCAAGACTATGTACCGTGTACCTGGTGGATGGTGTTCTCACGTGAGATGATGGCACCTGTGTCGATGATCCGGCACGTCTTGCAGAGGTTGCTGTGGCAGGGTTGTGTGGTGTCGTGGTCACTGTTCTCCTGAAGGCTGGGTAGTTTGCTGCGGACAATGGTCTGTTTGAGGTTGTGCAGTTGTTTGAAGGCAAGAAGTGGGGGTGTGGGGATGGCCTTGGCGAGATATTCGTCTTCATCAATGACATGTTGAAGGCTCCGGAGGAGATGCCGTAGCTTCTCTGCTCCGGGGAAGTACTGGAAGGCGAAGGGTACTCTGTCCACCGTGTCCCGTGTTTGTTTTCTGAGGAGGTCAGTGCGGTTTTTCGCTGTGGCGCGTCGGAACTGTCGAATGATGAGTCGAGCTCCAGATCCTGTTCTTATGAGGGCATCTTTCAGCGTCTGGAGGTGTCTGTTGCGATCCTCCTCATCCGAGCAGATCCTGTGTATACGGATGGCTTCTTTAACGTGTTTAGGGTGGAAGTTGGAGAAGTGGAGCATCGTGAGGTTATCCGTGGGCTTGCGGTATAGTGAGGTGCTGAGGTGACCGTCCTTAATGGAGATGCGTGTGTCCAAGAATGCAACCGATTCCGGAGAGTAGTCCATGGTGAGTCTGATGGTGGGATGGAATTTCATTATATCGTTGTTTCGGTGATTGTTCACCACGAGTCCCAAGGAAGAAAATGTCATCGATGTATCTAGTGTATGGCATCGGTTGAAGGTCCTGTGCGGTGAAGAAGTCTTGTTTGAACCTGTGCATGAAGATGTTGGCATATTGAGGTGCGAATTTGGTCCCCATGGCTGTTCCGTGTGTCTGGATGACGAACTGGTTGTTGAAGGTGAAGATATTGTGGTCCAGGATGAAGCGGATGAGTTGTAAAATTGCATCTGGAAACTGGCAGTTGTCGGCGCTGAGCACTGAGGCCGTTGCAGCAATGCCATCGTCGTGGGGGATGCTGTTGTAGAGTGCCGAGACATCCATTGTGACGAGGAGCGCTCCTGGTTCAACTGCTCCATGTGTGCCAAGTTTCTGTAGGAAGTCCGTAGTGTCGCGACAAAAGCTGGGGGTTCTTTGTACAATGGGTTTCGGGATGCCCTCGACATAGCGGGAGAGGTTCTCGCACAGGATCCCATTGCCCGATACGATGGGACGGCCGGGTGTGTTTGCCTTGTGTATGTTCGGGAGGCAGTAGAGATCTCCAATGCAGGGAGTACGTGGGATGAGAGCACGGAGGGTGCTCTGAAGGTCCGGATCAAAGGTCTTGATCAGAGTGTTGAGTTGACGGGTGTGTTCTTTGGTCGGATCGGCGGGTAACTGTCTGTAGTGTTCCTCGTTGTTTAGTTGTCGGTACACTTCTTTGCAGTCATCCGTTCTGTTCAGTATGATGATGGCCCCTCCTTTGCTGGTTTGATAATGTTGCGGTTGGTCTTGAGAGCGTGGATGGCGTTGCGTTGTACTTGGGTGATGTTCGGGGCTGTCTTGTGAGTGCGGCTGATGAATTTGGTGTTGCCGCACCTCCTGATGGCTTGGGCATACATGTCAAGTCGAGGGCAGCGGCCTTCCGGAGGAGTCCAATTCGACTCTTTCCTCTTCGGATGCACTGCGGATCTCTCTGTCGGCTGTTCCGGTTCATTGTCTGTCTCATTGTGTTTGCTGTTGTCCTCTTGGGGTTTGTGGAAGAACTCCCGCAGCCTCATTCGCCTGATGAATTCCTGTGTCTGCTGCGAGACTGATGTGGTCTATTTTGGTGGTGGGGCAAAAATTAAGCCTTCGGCTGAGAACTTCGATTTCATCTGGTTGAAGTGTGTAGTCAGACAAGTTGACAATGGACTTCCCTGCAGTGGTACTGTTTTCTACTGTGGTACCGGGGAGGCTTGGTTGCTGCTGGTGGTGATGCCGAGTTTCTCAAGTTTCCTGTTCTTGGTGTGCATGTAGATGGTGTAGTTCCTTTGTCTAGTCTGCTTGGCAGAGTTTCGCAGCTGGGCTGCATCCTGAGCGCAAGTTGAGAATGTGGACTCTATCTTGGTTTCCAGGCTGCGGCGTTTACTGTTGAGCTGGTGTACGAGGTGTTTGAGGAGTGTTTGAGAGAGCTGCGACGGCAAAGTCTCTCAGCGTAGTCTGTTATAGTTTGACCTGAGTGGGTTCGTGATCTGTAGTCCTTTCGGTATCTTGTCTGATTTCTTGCATCTTTGTAGAAACTTGATGTCTGTGTCGATATGCGCGATCTTCTTGGAGATCCTCTCCACTTGGAGGTGGCAGTTTGCGGTGTCGATGGTAGTCATGATGTGGAGATGCCGGCGTTGGACTGGGGTAAACACAGTAAGAAGTTTAACAACATCAGGTTAAAGTCCGACAGGTTTATTTGGTAGCAAAAGAAACACAAGCTTTCGGAGCCTTAAGCCCCTTCTTCAGGTGAGTGGGAATTCTGTTCACAAACAGGGCATATAAAGACACAAACTCAATTTACATGAATAATGGTTGGAATGCAAATACTTACAGCTAATCAAGTCTTTGAGATACAAACAATGTGAGTGGAGAGAGCATCAAGAGAGGCTAAAGAGATGTGTATTGCCTCCAGACAGGACAGCCAGTGAGACTCTGTAGGTCCAGGCAAGCTGTGGGGGTTACAAATAGTGTGACATGAACCCAATATCCCGGTTGAGGCCGTCCTCATGTGTGTGGAACTTGGCTATCAGTTTCTGTTCAGCGACTCGGCGCCATCGTGTGTCGTGAAGGCCGCCTTAGAGAACGCTTACCTGAATATCAGAGGCCGAATGCCCATGACCGCTGAAATGCTCCCCAACAGGAAGAGAACAGTCTTGCCTGGTGATTGTCGAGCGGTGTTCATATGGACATGGATTGCTTTCTCATCTGAGGAATCATGAATGGTGCTGAACATTGTGTAAACGTCACCAGACCTCTCCAGTTCAGAGTTTATGATGAAGGAAGGTCATTAATGAAGCAGTTGTTAATAGCTGGGTCTTGGACATTACCCTGAAGAACTCGATGACTCCTGCAGTCTCTTTCTGACACACATCAAAAGGGGACGGCTCCAATTGCAGGTTCTCAAGGAAATCTTTCTCCCAGCTCGAGCATCATTTCAATGTTGAGTACCAATGCAGTTCGAGGGTGCCCCCTGAAAGCAACCCAGTCCTGGGCTCCTCCCACACTTCTCAGACCCATGCTGTGCAGGCTTTGATTTCAAACTGTAACAACTTCAGGCTATGGTGCTGCAACCTTTTTGTTTAAAGACGAGCTGCAAACCTCTCCTTGTCACTTTTCGGGTTCCTCCAAATTTCCTGCAACTCCACAATTGTAGGAAAATGTCCTTCTGGTTATTCTTGTAAGGAAAGGTTCAGTAGAGATGTGCGGGGGAAATGTTTTACACAGAGTGGTGGGGGTCTGGAATGCACTACCAAGTGAGATGGTTGAGGCAGACATGTTAGCGACATTTAAGACTTATCTGGATAAACATATGAACAGCTGGGGAATAGAGGGATACAGACGGTTGGTCAAGATAGAACAACGTGATCAGCCCAGGCTTCGAGAGCCAAAGAGCCTGTTCCTGTGCTGTACTGTTCTTTATTCTCCAGCTTCCGAGTAACCCGAGATCCCATTGTAATTGTAATGAACATTTCAGCCACCTGAACTCATCAATACCATATGTCCCATGTAGACCTCACCCCTCCCAATCTTGAGGATCTGTACACTATCATATACCGAGGACAACGCGCCACACACACACACACAAAGTTTGACTACTCCTCTATCATGTTTTCCTGATTTACAAGCTCCCCTAACCGTACCATCTGCAACTCAGTACTGAGCCAGACAAGCCTATGGCCACTGATGGTAAGACCATGTTCATGCCCTGCATACTAAGCCGTACCTTATCCAAATTGAGCACTTAAACTTTGTCCCTCCCTGGGATAGTACCGTCATGTACATGTCTTGCATAGTGCTGTAGCCTGGTCCTGGAAGCCTCAAGACTGTCTTTAACATCTCACCGAATGTGAGGTCGACTCAGCCCAACAACTGTTTTTCATTTCTCACCTTGATCCCCTCGCCCTGACTAGTGATTATGACTTTCTTTCAAGGAGCTCTCCACTTCCTCTTTATACTCTCCCAGCCCCCACCTCCATTTGTCACTGTGCGATCTATCTCACCAGCCGCAGCAAACCTTGTATCGACCAATCTAATTTCTCACTAAGGTGATGCAAGATTAGAAGGTGGAACCAGCAAATAGACTTATATTGAGTATTCATGACATGGTAATGTACCCAAATGGCATTCCTGTCATGGATCAGTGGGAAACCCAACTCGCCATTTGTCTACCATGAATGTGGTGAGGGGAAAATTCCAAATTAATTTCCTGCCAGAAATCTGATTTTCGGCTTCTCTCTGTATTTTCTGCTCCTGCCCACCATGAAACCCGCCACAGGCAGGACCAGAAAATTCAGCCCTATGAAACAGAGTGACAATCTACTAAATCTTGTACTTGTTCTTTAAAATGTACATTTGTGAGAAGTTGCCTGTATAACATTGTTCTGTTAATATATATTGATGAGATAATTTGAATTATTTTTAATGTGTTGACTTGTATGTATTGCAACTAAACAGAAAACAACGTAATGCAAGAGAAGAATTTGACAAGTCAAAGTTTGAAGAAGGTGAAGGAGCACTAAATGAAAAAGCATTACATCAAAGCTCCAATGAGATACCTTTACGTGATCATCATCGCCATTGCGGCAAGGATACATCCCTTCATTCATTTGGCTCAGTCACATCTGAAAAATTAAATTACAAAAAGTCCAGCTCAGTTTCTGATACCTCTTCTCTTAACAGTGCTTTAAACGGTGGTGGAAAGAGCTGTATCGCCTCATCAGACTTGAAACAAAAATGCTCAGAACAGAATTTGTTCGAAAACTACACCTCGATTGGAACAAACACATCTGACCAGTTCTCTTCTGAAGAAATATGGAGGATGACTCTGAGCATTACATGGCGAAGTACTGATGAGCAGTGCACAGTTACTAGTAATACTGTGTATGAATCCTTGAGTGAAATAGAAACATCAGGATGCATGCCATCCTACTGTCCAACATCCCCACCAGGCCAGACCTTGCTTGCCTCCACAGCAATAATTGACAAAATAAAAAGCGTGCCAGTACAGAATGATTTTATAAACAATAATTACACTAATGGTCTTCATGTAACAGTCTTCCCAGACTCAGAGACAAAACAGATGGAATCATTAGAAGTTTCTAACTTAAAGAACCAGCTACCTTTGCCTGAAATTTACCATTTGGGAGAACATGAAAAATATGCATTGGCAAGCAATACTAATTTTCATGTTTATCCACGCATTCAGAAAGTTGCTTTGCTGACCAAAGAAAATGTTGAAAAATTTGAGTTACTTCAGCTCAGAAGAAAACTTCATTCTGTTTCAACACCAGTTACTGAAGAGTTGGAAATTGACAAAAAAATTCAGGGAGTGAATGGAGAAGTTCAGCAAATGGAAAATGCGAATGATCAACCAATACCTTCAGTTACTCCAAGCTTACCTAATAACCAGGTTGGTACTCTTGAGCTGAATGTTGCTCAGATGGCATTAGAAGGTCAGTGGGGATTGCCATTTATGCATAAGAAGTCACTTTCACTGATACTGCTTCCACTGTTATCCTTACCTAAGAAATCATGTATTGAACTCATCGGAAAGGATTTGAAAATGCCAGCCCTTCTGGAACCTGACATTTATGACTTGGAATTTAATTTGCAAAGGAGGATTGGAATTCATCAGTGGAGACCAATATTAATCAAGGGGGTTAACCTCATAGATTCTGTTAATGTGAACATAATGAAGTCACTTTCAGAACCATTCAATGAAAGCCATGTATTGATTATTCCACCAGTCTCCATTTTTAGCACTAAGACATTGGTTAATTTAAAACCTCAATCTCTTGATAAGAAACAGGCTCCACCATCTGTGACCCAAGCAATGGATTCTAAACAAATTAATTGTTTTGATGAGATCAAAACAGACAGAGCTGAATTTAGAACACAACAAAAAGCAAGTAACAGCCATTCATCAATTCAGTTTAGTAAATCTTACAGCACTGACATAGCCATGCCGATAGAGAAGGTTCAGAACATTACAAATGAATCTGAAATGTACGTTGCTGAGGAACAGTTTGAAATTCCATCTGATATTCAAGAATCAGTCAGCAGTGTTCACCCAAATGAAATACCTTTAATTAACTTTCCTCCTCTTGATAGAAGAAGTCAGAGGCCAAGGCCGCGATGTGTATCATTTATTGAGCAAGATGCTGTTGATTGCTTGGAGATGAAATTAAAGCAAAGACTTATTTCCCATCTCTGGCAATCTCCAATTTCCTTTGAAAATTCAGTGAGAAAGGTGACTCCTAAAGAAACATTCACAACCAAGGCAAATGATGCCCAAATAAAGCCAGTTCGTGTGGAATCAGTTTTCATTGATGACAAAACAAGGGACAATCTTGAATGGCATGTTACACAGGGACAGCTCGAACACAACTGGGATTTATCCACAGATTTCCAGAAGCCAGCAGAAGCATCCCTTTCTTCAGTTAATTTGATTTCTTCACCGCTAAGTCTAATTGATACGGTTACTACCACCGAATTACCATTCGTAACTCCAGAACATAAAAAAATTGAAAGAAATGTGAATAGAAGAATTACAAGTGGAGTTCCTCCAGGTTTGTCCAGCAAACCTTAAATGGTTATAACGTTCCTGCACCGCTACAATCAAAAAGCACTGATAGAAATAATTCAGTGTTCAATAACACTGATATATCATATTCTTCTAAAATCATTCCCTATCAGGAAAACATGCTTCAGAATGAAAGCAAAAGCATGCTTCTGTCACTTGAACGTAATCGTAGGAATGGAGAAACAAAAAAATTAAAAGAGGGATTTGCTGTTACCAGCTTCAGGCCAGAATATGAAAATAAATTAATTATGTGCTTAACAAAACAAAAGGTTGAAATGAAGCTAAATTGTTTACCAAATCCGGTATTGGAATCGTATAATGATTCCTATTTTCTAACGTCAAAGAAACGTTTACCAGTATTGATTAGAGTTGGAAAAGGATATAAAAAGTCAAGGCCATTGTATATATCTTTTATGGAACATGATGCCGTTGATCGATTGGAGGTAAACTTCAGCCAAAAGCTTATTTCAAGTTTGTTGGGATTCCCAACTTCATATGAAAAGTCCTTGGAAATAATGATCCCTAAAGCACCACCATTACCTCCACAACTTAAGACACGTGCAACTAAAATAGAACCCACCAGTACAGAAACTACTTTCCTTGAAGATAAGGTCAGAAACTATCTGGAAAGGCACGTTATACAGATAAAACTTCAGTTTAATTGGGGTCTACCAACAGAAATTCAGAGATCAAGAGATGCACTCATTCCACCTGCACCAAAATTGATTTCTTCCCAGCTAAATCCACTGCCTTGTTCACAGTTAGCTGTTGTCCTAACTGAACTGACAGTTATAAGTGATAATCATAAGAAAATGTTGGACTCCAATATGAAGAAAAAGATTATTAATAATAGACGGGGTCTCCTTCCCAATGTTGTGCAGAGATCGTCAATTAATTTCATGGATTTTAGTTTAATAAAAGATCTCATTGCCCATTCAGACATTATAAAAAGAAAAGCAATGTCTGTCAGCAGTGAACATCGTAAGGAGATACTGCAATACACCCCAAAATTGCCATTTCTAAAGAATAAAAGTAGGAGGAAAAACATAGATCTCAAGAAGATAGAACTTAAAGAAGTGTTCATGTGCATAGCAAAACAATGTTTAGCCATTAAAATGGATTATCTTCCTAATATAGTAAAAGAGATGTACAAAGTCACATATCCTTTCGAATCAAGAAAAGATTTACCAAAATTAATTACATTTGGCAAAGGTAATAAGAAACTACGGCCATGTTATATACCTTTTTTTGAGCAGGAGGCAGTCGATCGCTTGGAGCTGAACCTAAAGCACAAACGGATTTGCCATCTCTGGGGGCTTGAGACATTACATGCAAAGTCATTACGGATGATGATTTCTAAGGTACTACCTGTTCCTCCAGTAATCAAGGCAACTGACGCTACAATACTACCTACGGCTGTAAAGACTTCTTTTATTACTAATAAAGCCAGGTTGATTTTAGAGTGGCACCTTACACAAAAAAAACTTGGAAGTAACGGGAGTTTTCCGTTACATATTCAAAGATCACAAGAAGCATTCATTCCACCTGCTCCAAAACTAATTAATTCACAGATCAACCCATGTCCTAATTTTGATGTGAATGTTGTTACAATTGATCCTGCATTTCTCGACGTTGAAAATAAGAAACGAATGGAACTGAATGTAAAAAAACGGATCATAAATCATCATTGGGGTCTCCTGAAGCTTGTTCATTTGTCTTTAGAGAGTTTTATGTCTCATGCACCATCAGTAAAGGGTATCAAGTCACAGTCAGAAATATCAGAAGAAAGTGAGGTTTTGTTAAATAGTAAGTTTAAAACAAGTTGTTTGCAAAGCAAGTTGATACAACTCAAGAGAGAAAAAACGTCTGCACCGTTCTGTGACCAAGCTATCAAATTAATGAAAGTGAAGAGAAAACCAATGTTATCTGTGATTGCTACCCTGGAATCGCAGCATAAAGATCAGTTAGATACGTGTTTAATAAAACAATGTCTCGAAATAAAACTGGACAATTTACCAGCAATTGTACAAGAATGCTACAAAAATACATACCCCCCAACACCAAAAAAAACTTTAACAAAATCTTTTCCACCTGGTGAAGGTTGTAAGAAAACAAGGCCACGGTATATACCATTTTTTGAACAGAATGCTGTTGATCACTTGGAAATGAATTTGAAGATCAAACACATTTCCTACCTATGGGGATTTCAAACTCCACATGAAGAGTCAATAGAAATGATGATTCCCAAAGCTCCATCTGCACTTCCAGCACTCAAAGCAAATCGAGGCCAATCCATGGGAACCACTTGTATTAGCAAAGAAGTCAGAGATAAATTTGAATGGCATGTTACTCGAAAGAAACTTCAACACAATTGGGGCAAGCCATCATATTATCAGAAGTCAGTAGAAGCATTCATTCCAGTTGCTCCAAAGTTGGTTCCATCTCGGCTGAGCCCAAAAGCTGATTCTGTTTTGGTCATTACTCTATGTGAGTTGCCATTTGTAGATGTTGAAATTAATAAAATGTTGGAGCTGAACACCAGAAAAAAAATCATCAATCAAAGGTGGGGTCTTCCTAATTTTTTTCAGTCATCTTTAAGAAAATTTGTTGCTTCTGCACCATCAATGAATGATATTATGGAGTCAAAAAACATGGCAAGAAAGAAACCAAAAGCCAATAACATTGAAATAGAGAATAATGAAATGAGCTTTCAACAGAAAATGTTTGTACAACCACAAAGAGAAAAGACGTTCTCAGTACAATACAGAACAGGTAAAAGGAATTCAAAAACAGCTAAATTAGGTGAGCAGTTTGTCTTTGCTCATCTGAAACAAAAAGTTAAAAATAAACTGGATGTATGCTTGATGAAGCAATGTCTAGAAATGCGCATGGACTGCTTGCCAGAAAGAGTGAAGCAGTTTTATAAAGTCACCTATTATCCGACCTCAAAGACATCATTACCACAGCTAATTGTACCCAGAAATGGATTCAAAAAGCCAAGAGCAATGTATATATCTTTTATGGAACAGGATGTTATCGATCACTTAGAACTTAATTTAAAACACAAACAGATGACCAATTCTTTGGGACTTGCAACTCTGTATGAGGAATCAGTGGAAATGATGATTCCTAAAGCACCACCTATGCCACCACCTTTCAAGATGAATGGAGCTCAAATAGAGCCTGTGGGCGTGGAAATTAATTTCTCCAATGATAAAGTTCGAAAAGACCTTGAAAGGCATATTACACAGAAAAAGCTTCAGCAAAAGGGGGGTTTACCACTACATATTCAGAGATCACAAGAAGCTTTAATTCCACCTGCTCCAAAACTAATATTATCTGAGTTAAATCCCCAGCCTAATTTTGTGACTGTCTTTGCCCCGCCTGAGCCAACATTCCTTCACAATGAACATAAAAAAAGACTGGAGTTCAATCTAATGAAGAGAGCTGTAAATCAGAAATTAGGCCTACCCAAGCTCATTATGTCATCTTTAAGTAATTTTATGGCTCCTGCTCCATCAGTGAAGGACTTCATGCTACAAACTGAAATAATTAAAGACAAGAAAAAATTGAGCAACACTCCCATTGAAAAGGTAAAGAGTGATCTGTTTCCTCGAGGCATATTTCCACTGCGCATTCAAAGAAAGATTTTGTTGCCACAATCTAAAAGAAGTAGTAATAACAAGACATCAAACAAAATAGATGATTTTGCTGGTCTGAAACCAGCACAGAAAGATAAACTATGTATATGCTTAACAAAGCAAAGCCTACAAATCAAAATGCACAGTGTTCTAGAACTCGTAAAACGTTTGTACAAAGATACCTATCCTGTGCAATTAAAGAAATGTCTTCCAAGGCTAATTACACCTGGTGAAGGATTCAAAAAGCCAAGATCGTTGTATATATCTTTTATCGAACAGGAGTCTGTTGATCGTTTAGAATTCAACTTCAAGCACAAACAGATTATTCATCTCTGGGCACAGGACACACTGTATGAAAAGTCAGTCAAAATGCTGGTTGCTAAAGGACCAAATGTGTCGCCAATACGTAAATCAAATGGAGTTCAAATTGTAACTGTAGGTATGGAAACATCTTTCATTAACAATGATGTTAGAGACAAAATGGAATGGCATATTACGAGAAAAAAACTAGAGAATAATTGGGGCTTTCCATTACATATTCAGAAATCAATGGATACATTTATTCCCTCGGCTCCGAAATTGGTTTCCTCTGAGCTAAAGCCACATTGTATTCATGATATAATTGTGACATCAACTGAACCACTTATTATAAGTGCTGAAGATGGAAATAGATTGGAAATGAATACAAAGAAAAAGATCATAAATCAAAAATGGGGTCTCCCAAATCTTATTCAGACATCCTTGAAGGACTTAATTACTCCAACGCCATCACTACAAAGTGACACATTACAGCCAGGAAGCATAAAAGGAAGTAAAACATTCACTCACAATGTCATAGATCTTAATTCAAAAATTACTGCAGGGCACAAGAAGGAAAAGTTCCCTTCACTGCTTTGCCAGAAAGTTTATAAAAGAGCAAAGTTTAAGAAGATAAGTGCATTCCCAGATTCTTCCAATCTCAAATCAGAATGTAAAGATAAACTAAATATGTGTTTATTAAAGCAAACTCTTGATATTAAAACACATAATTTACCTGACATTGTACAGGGATTTTATGAACGTACTTACCCTACAGCAGCAAAAAAAGAATTACCAAAACTTATTGTTTCCAATGAAGGTTGCAAAAAACAAAGACCATGGTGCCTACCATTTATTGAACAAGATGTTATTGATCATTTAGAGCTGAACTTAAAGCACAAGCAGATTATCCACCTTTGGAGACTTGAAACTGTATATGATAAATCAATCAAAATGATGATTCCGAAAGGACCACCTATGCCTCCTGCAATCAAAGCAAGTGAAACTAAAGTAGAACCTGTGGGTATGGAAAGCACTTTCATTGAATATGATGTTAGGAGCAGAATAGAATGGCACATTACACAGCAGAAACTTCAACAGAACTGGGGCTTACCGTTGCATATTCAATTGTCAGCAGAAACCTTTATTCCCCCTGCTCCAAAACTGATTCCATCCCATCTATATCTACAGTTTAGCTTTGAAGTAATTGTTGCTCCAACTGAAATGACATTTCTAAGTAAAGGACTTAGGAAATTATTAGAACTTAATACAAAGAAGAAGATAATAAATCACAAATGGGGTCTTCCAATACTTATTCAGTCTTCATTAAGAAAGTTCATAGCCCTTTCTACATCAAGAAAAGATTTAGTGTTACAGTCAGGAATAGTCGAAGCCAACAAAACAGAACCCAGCAATATTGATAGAAGAAGTAGGATGAGAATTCCTTCGCAAATGCACAAAAGTAAAGATGGTAGCAAAGACACAACACCGAGCAAAACAGCTGAAGTGGCCATTTTGTTCAACTTCAAACAAGAGTATACAGATAAACTTAATATGTGCTTCGGAAAAATGTGTCTAGAAATTAACATGCATTGTTTACCAGAAATAGTAAAAGAATCTTATAAAAAAAATTATCCTTCCATGTCAAAGAAGCTATTAAGGAAGATTATTGCACCTGGTGATGTATATAAAAAGCCACGTTCATTATATATAGCGTTTATTGAGCAGAGTGCAGTTGATCGTTTGGAGCTGAACCTAAAGCATAAACGCATTTGCTATCTCTGGGGACTTGTAACCCTAAATGATAAATCATTGGAAATGATGATCGCTGAAGTGCCACCTATGCCTCCAGCAATCGAGTCAAGTGGAGCTAAAATAGAACAAGTGGGTAGGGAAACAACATTCATTGATCGCAAAGTGAGAGACAACTTTGAAAGATATGTTATGCAGAAAAAACTCCAGAAAACCTGGGGATTACCATTAGATGTTCAGATATCAGAAGAAGCATTTATTCCACTTGCTCCAAAGCTAATCCCATCCCAGTTAAAACAAGAGCCTGCTTTTTCAGTCGTAGTTATTTCACCCGAGCTGCCATTTCTTCGTAATGAGCATAAGAAAATATTGGAGATGAATACAAAGAAAAAGATGGTCAATTACAGATGGGGTCTTCCTAATCTTATCCAATCCTCTTTGAATAAGTTTATAACTACTGTTCCAGATGCATGCTGCAACATTAATGTGGGCAATAAAGAAAACAAAATGTTTCTTCACAACACGTTGACAGCAATCAGAAGGGGGAAATCATCAGCGCTACAATATGAAAAGAATAACAAAAGCAAGAAAACTAAAAAAATGGATGAGAAATTTTCACTTGCGAACTTCAAACCAGAATTGAAAGACAAACTTGAAATTTGTTTAACAAAGCTGTCTCTAGAGATTAAGACCGGGTGCTTACCTAAAATGTTAAAGGAATTTTATAAAAATAGCTATCCTTCGCAATCGAGGCAATCTTTGCCAAAGCTCATAGCACTTGGTAAAGGACTAAAAAAGCCAAGACCGCATTGTTTACCATTTATTGAACAGAATGCTGTTAATCACTTGGAGATGAATTTAAAGCACAAACTGATTACCCATCTATGTAAATTTCCAAATCTTTATCAAGAATCAATTGAAATAATGATGTCTAAAGGTCCATCTGAACCTCTAATCATCAAGAGAAGTACAGCTCTAGTATACCCTGTTGGTAAAGAAACAAGGTTCGTTGATGATAAAGTTAGAGACAGACTGGAATGGCACATTACACAGAAGAAACTTCAAAATGGTAATTGGGGATTACCATTACTTATTCAGAAATCACAAGAAACATTTATTCCACCGGCTCCAAAGCTAATTCCTTCGGAGCTAAAACCACCGCCTGGTTTTCCTTTGGTTTTTGTTTCACCTGAAATGGTTTTCTTAATTCTTAATTTTCTTAATTTTCTTAATTTTCTTAATTTTCTTAATTTTCTTAATTTTCTTAATTTCACCTGAAATGGTTTTCTACATTCTCCTCGTGTCTGCGTGGGTTTCCTCCGGGTGCTCCGGTTTCCTCCCACAGTCCAAAGATGTGCGGGTTAGGTTGATTGGCCAGGTTACAAATTGTCCCTGAGATGCGTAGTTAGAGGGATTAGCGGGTAAATATGTGGGGGTAGGGCCTGGGTGGGATTGTGGTCGGTGCAGACTCGATGGGCCGAATGGCCTCCTTCTGCACTGTAGGGTTTCTATGATCTTCTATGATCTATAATCTCAGAACATAGAAAAAGACTTGAGCTGAATACAAGAAAAAGAATCCTAAATTACAAGTGGGGCCTCCCCAGTGCTATTCAATCGTCTTTAAGTAATTTCCTAGCTTCTCCTATGCTGCAATCTGAAGTGTTGGAAAAAGGCAAAATATCTTCCAGCAATAGTCAAATGGAAGATGTACAAGTAGATGCCTCAATTAACACATTTTTACAGACGAAGAAAATAAAACTGTCTTCAAAACAGAGTCAGAAATATAGCAGTAATCTGAAACCTTGCAATGTAGAAGAGATACGGCTTTCCCCTATACTCAACCAAGAAAGTAAGAACAAGGTAGAAATATGTTTGATAAAACAGTGCCTTGAAATTAAAAATAGTGGTCTTCCAGAAATAGTGAATGAGATGGATAAAGCCACCTACCCTTCAATGTCAAAAAAGCCTTTTTCAAAACCAGTTGCCCCTGGCAAAAGATTTAGAAAGCCAAGATTGTCATACATATCTTTTATTGAACAGGATGCTGTTAATCATTTAGAACTGAACTTAAAGCACAAATTGCTTACCCATCTCTGGGGATATACAACCCAATATGAACAATCGATAGCAATTATGATTCCAAAAGTACCACCGGAGCCTCCAGTGATCAAAGCAAATGGAGTCCAAATAGAATTTGTGGGTCAGGAAACAACCTTCATTGACAATAAAACTAAGGACTTAATAGAATGGCACATAACACAGAAGAAACTTCAGCACAACTGGGATTTTCCACTCCATGTTCGAAGATCACAAGAAAACTTTATTCCACCTGCCCCAAAATTAATTCCATCACAGTTAAAACAAGAGGTTTTTTTGGTGAAGATCTGTGTGCCGGTTGAACGGCCCTTCCTTAGTAATGGACACCGGAAAATACTAGAAAGGAATACAAGAAAAAGAATTATAAGTTGCACATGCGACATTCCGAAGATCATTCAGTTATCTGTAAAGAATTTTATACCTGTTGTCCCAAAAACAGAAGATTTAATTCTACAGCCACAAGATGCGGCAATGCCCATTTTCATTGTGCCTACTTCAGACAGTATTATCCAATTAAGAAAATTGCCTTTATCAAAGTATCAAAAAAGCACAGAAGTGGAAAAAAATATCGAGGTATTTTCTTCTGATAATCACGGCGTTACATGTAGAGGTTCTATAGATTTCTGCTTAATAAAGCAGTGTTTAGAAATTAAAACAGAGCACCTACCTGAACTGGTAATGAATACCTACAGTGCTCTCAATGCTCAGACATCAAAGAAGATTTTGCCTAAAGCTATTTTACCTGGCATAGGTTTTAAAAAACAAAGATCAACATATATGCCTTTTATTGAACAAAAAGCAATTGATCGTTTGGAATTGAATTTAATGCACAAACAGATTACACATCAGTGGGGATTTCCAACTCCCTATAAAGGATCATTGGAAATGATGATTCCAGTGGTACCAGCATTGCCTCCAATAATCAAAGCCAGTGGAGCTCAAATAGAGCCTGTGGGTATGGAAAACAACTTCCTTTACAAGAAAATAAGAGACAAGCTCGAACTGCACATAACACAGAAGAAACTTCAGTACAATTGGGGCTTACCTTTGCACATTCAAAGATCGCTAGAAGTCTTAATTCCACCTGCTCCAAAACTTATTCTAACCCAGTTAAATTCCCAGCTTGATAGTGCAATAGCTGTTGCTCCTTTTGAACCGGCATTTGTTACTGACGAACATAGGCAAACCCTGAATCAAAATATAAAGAAAAGGATCATAAATCAAAATTGGGGTCTTCCAAAAGTTATTAACTCATCTTTAAAGCAGTTTATGGGTCCTACTCCATATGATGAAAGCTTCGTCCAACAATCAGAAAATGTTAAAGAAAGCAGCACAGTATTCAATAGTGCCAATTTGGGTAGAAGTTATGAAATATTTTCTCGGGGCACAACCTTGCGACTGAAAGGAGGAAAATTAGGTTCACAATTTGGAACAGACGAAATGCACATAAATAAAGTGAAAGAGATAGCTGCCAATGTTATCCTTAGATTAAAGTCTGACAAAAACCTTGATATGAGTGTGCTAAGGCAGTGTCTGGAAATTAAAACTGAATGCTTGCCTAAACTGGTAGAAGAGTTCTACAAATGTACCTATCCTTCAGTGTCAAAGAAATCTTTACCAAAGCTTATTGCACCTGGGAAGGGAATTAAAAAATCAAGAATCAGGTATATACCTTTTACTGAACAAGATGATATTGATCAGATAGAAATGAACTTGAAGCACAGGCAACTTTTATATCTCTGGGGACTTGAAACACAGTATGAAAAGTCAGTAGAAATGATGATTCCCAAGGGACCACCCATTCCTCCATCAATTAAGGCTAGTAGATTTCAAATTAAATCTGTACCTGGACAAACTTCTTTTTCTGATGAAACCAGCAACTTTCTAGAATGGCATATTTTGCAGAAAAAGCTTCAGTGTCCTTGGGGTTTCCCATCACATGTTCAAAGATCAGCAGAAGCATTTATTCCACCTGCTCCGAAGCTGATTTTAGCCCGGCTCAATCCAGGGTTTCATGTTGAAATAGTTATTGTTCCAATCGAGTTAGAATTCATGAATGATCAGCTGAAAAAGGCACTAGAAGTTAATATAAAGAAAAGGATTGTAAATCACATATGGGGTATTCCCAGGCTTGTTGAGGCATCTTTAAATGAATTTATGGCACCTCCTCCAACTATAAGGGATTTTGTAGAACAATTTAAAATTAAAAAACAGCATAGAATGAAGTCCAGAAAGAAAGGCTTATCAAATGCTGATAAAACAGTTTCTTCTTCGTGCACATCTCTTCTGAACAAAGAACAAAATAATACTTCATACTATGGAAGTTTGAAGGGAAGTGTCCAAATGAAAAAGAGAGAAAGGAGGAAGTCTACTCTTACTGAACTTGTACCAGAATGTAGTAATAAGTTAAATATGTGTGTGATAAAACAAAGTCTATCTATTAAACTGGATTGTCTTCCTGAACTGGTGAAGGAATTGTACAAACAAAGTTATCCTCCAGCATTGAAGAAATCATTACCAAAGCTGAGAACACATGTTGAAGGATTTAAGAGAACAAGATTACCATATATTCTGTTTGCTGAACAGGATATCATTCATCACTTAGGTACAAACTTAAAGCACAAACAGATTAATAACCTTTGGGGCATTGCAACTACATTTGACAAGTCAGTAGAAATGATGATTCCTAAAGCACCATCTTTGCTTCCAGCAATCAAACCAAGTGAAGCTAAAATAGAGCACATAGGTATGGAATTAGCCTTTCAGTCTACTGAAACCATTGAAATCCTGGAATGGCACATCACAGCAAAAAGATTTCAATCCCATTGGGGCATACCATTGCATATCCAAAGATCAATAGACAAGTTCATTCCATCACCTCCAAAACTGGTTCTGTCCCAATTTAGCCAGTATCTTGATATTGATATTGCTGTTTCTGTAAATGAGCTAATATTCCTAAGTGAGGAATTTAAGGAAGCATTGGAAATAAATACAAACAACCGGATCATAAATCACAGACAGGGTCTTCCCAATATTATCCAGGCCTCATTTAAGAGCTTTATAACTCCTTTTCCATCAGTAAAGGATTTCATGCCACTGGTACAGACTGGAGAAGGAAGTACAAGAGCACTGAATAGATCTGAACTGAGCAAAATTGATACAGATGTATCTGCTAAACAGAGGTTATGTGCAAGCACAGTTTCTTCACCAAATTGTAAAGATGGTAAAGGCAGTGTAAATAGCATGGAAACATTTCCAGTCAATCCAAACTTGGAACCTAAAGATGAAGTGGATACAGATATGACAAAGCAATCTTTGGAACTGCAATCAGTGCACAGATGTTCTTACACAAGTAAACGTTTGCTGAAGCTAAATACCCCTTATAGAAGATTCAAAAAACAAAACCGAAAGAGTAAATGGAGTGATGATTGTCTTGAATTAGAGTGTTCCATAGCCTCACCCAGTTATAGGCCAAAATGCATGAAAACTGTGGGCCCTTCAACTTGGACAACAGATCCGAAATTGGCTGATTTGACATATAAACCAGTGACTATTGTGGGACTGTCTTTAGGTCCAACAATGATGGGAGCAAATGCACCTTTATCCCCCATGACTGTGCAGGAGGATTTCAACATTTATCTGAAACAAAACATGGGTTCCGTTTTATTGCCACGTCTCATTCCTTCTGCTGATTGTGAAGAAACCTCATCGAAAAGTGCAAGAGAGATTGGGAATGATGTGTCCTGTTCAGAACAATTGACTGAGGAAGCAAAAAGTCATATTCAACAAGGTGAAGAACATGGATATGTTAAAATAATTGCAGGAGCTATTGTTAAAAATCAGAATGAAGAAGAAAAGGTGCAAGTTGATCTATCGGAAATAATTTGTGCACAGCGATCACCTACAAGACCTTGTGACACCTTGCAAGAGAGAATAATGATTACATCTCAAGATCCTGATGATGGAAACTACTTGTGTGTTTCTGATGAGGAAGTCTATGATGATTATTATGAAAACTTCAATAAATCATACCATACTTCCAGAACCCATGTTGCGAAGAAAAAGTCCAAGAAAACTTTTCAAAGTCGGTATTCAAATCAAACAAAGCCAGATAAAACTTTGGTGAATTCAAAGAGTAAATTTTCCAAGCCAGACTGTCAGAGATCAAGAATATTTAAACATGAAGAAGGGAGAAAACCTGAGTTATGTAACCAAAGCACTCTTTTTGTTAGCCCAACTGAAGAACTGTGTTGGTCAGACACAGACCAAAAGGAGAAATGTTCCTCTTACTCCTCATATTGTGACCAACCAGAAAGTCCAATGTCAACAAGAGAAATTTCTCACAGTTGTAGACATGATGAAAGGTCCCCACAAAGTTCCACATCTCATAATCCAGGATGTCAGCAAGTATTGTCGCATGAGGATTCTCCATTTGCAACAAATGAAGACTGTGAAGGTACAGTGTAAGATGATGTTTTTGTCAGACAGTTGAATGATATAAACATGTACAATTGACTTATTTTTTTTACTTTCAAAGTTTGTATAAGTAAAATGTAATTTAAGATATTTAGTTGTGAGCATCCTAAATTAACTAAAATTGGTAGACATTTTATGTTGTCCTAATTTGGAACTATGATATGGATAGCTTTATGTTGTAAGTGTTAAGAATTGGGGAAAATTAAGATTAAGAGATGAAATTGGAATATAATAAAAGGGAATTGATAAGGGCACCTGTTTGAAGGAATGTTTTGATGGGGAAATTAGCATCAACTATGTGACTGGGGGAAACAATGGGGTGTAGAAGAGGTGACTTCACAGTGGAAAGATAAGGGAATTGGCACTGTCAGAGGGTAAGAATGACACATCCATAACACAATAACTGGAGAAAGGCAGCAGTTACTGTTCACAGCCACACCCTTTAAAAACAGAGATGAGGAGGAATTTCTTCAGCCAGAGAGTGGTGAATCTGTGGAACTCTTTGCCGCAGAGGGCTGTGGAGGTCAGGTCA
The DNA here is from genome assembly GCF_964213995.1 of Mustelus asterias. NCBI lineage: Eukaryota > Metazoa > Chordata > Chondrichthyes > Carcharhiniformes > Triakidae > Mustelus > Mustelus asterias. The sequence goes on along the minus strand of NW_027590989.1, from coordinate 48,156 downwards.
TTGAGTGTCTTTAAGACAGCGATAGATAGGTTCTTGATTAATAAGGGGATCGGGGTTATGGGGAAAAGGCAGGAGAATGGGGATGAGAAAAAAATCGGCCATGATTGAATGGCGGAGCAGACTCGATGGGCCGAGTGGCCTAATTCTGCTCCTATGTCTTATTCTATCTTCATTAGAATAGTTAATACAGCTTGCACCGATTTCTGGTGTGGAGCTGAGAGGTCCGGAAATCTGGTGGCCGGACACTCGTAGAGGCCATGGCACCCAGCGGGGAACCTGCTAAATGGCCTCCACGTGAGTCTCTCGGCAGCGCAGCGGGCTGGGAGAATTGCCCACCCCTTCTCCTGGAGTCCTGTGTACACTTTTGGTCTCCTTACCAAAGAAAGGGAATACTGCCCCAGAGGGATTGCAGTGATGATTCGACCGGCTGATTCCTGGGAATCAGGATTGTCCTATAGGAAAGATTAAGTAGCCTATATTCCCTTACAGTTTCGAAAAGTGAGAGATGATCTCATTGAAACATGTAAAATTCTTAAAGGGCTTGAAAGGTCATTGCTGGGAAGATGTTTCTCTGGCTGGAGAGCATAGAACAAGAGGTCACAGTCTTAGAATAAGGGAATGGCAATTTTGGACAAAGATGAAAAATATTTACTCAAAGAGTTTGTATCTTTAGAAACTCCACCTGAGAAGGCTGTGGATGATTGTTGGTTGAATAAATTCAAGTGAGAGATCTTGGATACCAAAGAGTTAAGGGATATGGGATACTCACTGAAGTTGTTTAAAATCTCTCCTGTTAAACTTACAGGTCATATACAATCAATGCATGATTACACTAACAAGGAAGAACTAAATAAATGTCTGTATAACTTCAACTAATAGGTAGACATTGATCTTACCAGTACTTAAGTGATGAGGATGACTTTCATAGTTGGCATGCGTATCAGATTTCTTATCACACACCACCCTCTTTGGTATTTAGTTGCTGTCTCTTCATTATAACCTTCAGGTCTCCTGTACCACTGGGTCTCCTTCTGGGTCTGTCTCAAAGGCACTGATCATGTTACCATTCTCTGCCTTGGGAAACCACAGTTCCGATGATTTCCATATTGTCTCCTTTTACCATCGAATTTCAGTGCTAATTTTCACATTCTAAGATATTCTATTCTCTATTGGTACACTAGCTCTCTGGAGAGACATTTGTTTGTGTTACATCACTTCTTACAGCACTCAATGTCCGAGTGAATCTATGCAAGTCTATCACGCCACATATGTTAATTTACTGGAGCAGGCATTGCCACACCTGCATTGCATTCTTTTATTATGTCAATGAATTTCTAACTCTTCAGGACTTACTTTCTAAATTATCAATCTGATGTATCATTGCTGCATATTTTATTTATTTTACGATCTAAGGCACCCAATCTAAATTTATTTCTTATCCTGTAGTGTACTTTCAGGATAATAAAAAATGCCCCCAATGACTGTATGCATGTACTGATGTTGTATTCTTGAGCCTTACTTTCGAGAAAGGTCGCAGATAACATCACTGAATTGTATTGAATCAATACATCTCAGTTTAACATCTCATCCGAAAGACGATTGAGTAATTACTTGCACCATATCTTATAGTGTTTGCACCTTAACCCCTTAACCTCTCTTTAAGCCATTGAATGTAATGTCGAACAGAATTAATTTGATGGCATCAATAACATGAATGAAAACTATAGCACCTTTAGGAACCAAGTCATGCAGACTGTACATTATTTTGAATGGCACAGAACTTGATAACAGATACAGATTGCATCATAGATTTGAGTTCATACTTAATTTATATTTTTCTGTTTTAGTCTATTACCGATGTGAGAGTCCAGTGGTATTTCACACAGTACACGAGGAAGAATAAAACAAGAAAACGTGAAACGGGTAATGTATGTGTAATATTCAGTTTTTAATAGCCATTTATTACTTGCCAGAGTGAAATCCTAATAACATGGAAAATTGTTTTCTTGAATTGCAGGTTCATCAGCAGGATTTCACAAGACAGGACATCGATGAAGTAAATGAATATCTTTTTGCCTGCTGATATGATTTCATATCATCACGTGTAACATTTCACTTGCTTCAATAAACATCAAAATGGCAAAGTGAATAATTCCTGATCGCCTTGTAGATCATTGCAAAAATAATTTGAAAAGAGATTGTGAATGCGAAATAGTGACAGTCAGTCTTGAAACAATCACATACCAGCAACTTTAAATTTCACATAGGGTGGGATTTTACACTCTTGCTGACAAATTTGGAAGGGGAGGTTGATGATGGGGGTTGTTAAATCCAACTTGTAGTCTGCCCACACGGTCACTCGTAATCATAATTATGTGAGGAGAGTGGGGGTTGATATATATGCTGGGTCATGCCCCTTTAAGAGAACGGGTCAGGTGACCTGGAACTCAAGCTCCACCCTGGATGGTGCTTGCCTGGGCAGAATGTGCTACGATGAAGATTATTGTCATAAACTGTTCCAGTTAGTTTACTACCACTGACTTTGTGGTCTTTTACTAGTTTTAATATCCGATTCCAAACATAAAAACTGGTGGCGGCTGCATCAGGCCCAGGAACGACAGAGGGAGAAACATTTACATTGTCGTCCTGGACTCCGAAAACAGCGGGAATCGCCAAGGTACTGGAGTAGGCTCAAGGAACAGGCCTAGGCATTGGGAGTAGTAATCATGAGGGGACTCGGACCGCATTCGACGCTGCAAGAAGTACTCGCCGGGAAGGCTGAAAGCAGTGGTCACATGGGGACTTGGGCTACAGGTGAAGGCCAGGTATAGGAGAGGGATCTCTCCACCAGGACTGTTTGGAGGGAAATGGTTGCGGGGGGACGCAGACGGCAACTGACAGGAAAAGTAGGGCAGCACAGTCGGCTTGGGAGATGTGGCGAGAAGTGCGCGAAGAACAGCAAAAGGCACCCGAAAAGCGGCTACAGAATGCAAAGGAGGGAAAAACACCTGCCAAAGGAATCAGGAAATGGTGGGCCAATTAAGGCAAGGGGCCTTTCAATGAAAATGTGGAGAGCTAGATGCTGCACGTGAAGTGTTTCAACTCCAACTGAAAGGCAAATAAGGTAGAGGATGAATTAGCAGTAGCAGTTTTCTTAAGTACTGAAGGGAGTAAAATGTTTGCGACATTAAGAAGCCTCATACAACCAGAGAAACCCACAGAGCATCCCCTAGCAGAGCTGTGAGAAGCACGAAGGAATCATTATGCCCAGAAGCCACTTATGATCGCTGAACGTTTCTGATTCTTTCAGAGAATGCAATTGGAAAGTGAATCCATTGCAATTTTGTGGCTGTGTTGAAGAGACAAGCTGAGCACTGTGAATTTGGCGCTTTCCTACAGGATGCCTTGAAAGATCGTTTGGTGTGTGGAACAGATTTTTTCATTTTATATGTAGGTTAAAATCACCCATGAATATTGTTGTATTTTTACACAAGCACCAATATTTCTTCTTGTATATTTTATTTTGTGGTCAGATTGTTACAGAAATATTGATTTTTTTCATGAGCATGGATAAAAACTTGAAATGTGGAAGCCCAGTTTAAACCGAGCTGGAGTCTGCAGTTTGCAAACTGCAGAGCTGGAACAGACAGTTTTCATACAGCCAGGCTTTGGACAGTCAATTTCCCCCAGGCAGGAACTGCCTGGCCAGATGCGAATGGCAACGTTGCATCAGAACAAACTGCTGTTTACACCGCCAGTGAACCTGCTTTGTTAGAAAAATGCAACGCAGACTTGGTGGTACGCAGCTCAATAGGAGGCCAGAGACATAACATGGCAAAAACAGCACTTAACAGTTGATGGTTCAAAACGATGTTCTGTGACCTCCAAACATGGAAATAGGCACCTCATTGGATCATCCTGCCCCCCACCTGAGGCTAGTATTGGACAAAGGCCACAGAATCTTCAAGAAGGACACGAAGAGGGGGAATCTAAAGGGGCGATTTTACCTTTTTTTTGTCTTTAGTGCTGGGCAGACTTGAAACTGGGAGAGTTTCAGATCCAACTTTTGGTGTGTTTTTTGTCCCCCTGCTGGACAAGTTCTGAACAAGCCTGTTGCCCATTACAGAAGCCTGTGGGCAGGGCTTAATGTGCCCAAAAGCCGGCAGAGCGGGGTAGTGAGCATCTGCTGGTCTCTGATGCTGCGTATGTGCAAGCCTCTGATGCTGCAGTAGCAGGGGAAAAGAGAGAGCTGTCAGGCCCCTGCTAGTGCAGGCAGCCTGAAGTAGCTCCCTCCTCCTCTCTCTCCCCGCCCCCCCCCCCCCCCCCCCGGCAAACACGGGGGCATGTGCCCCGGGAAACAGCGCATGCTACCTCCTGCTGTCCAGACCGATCGCGGACCCCCTCCCTCCCCCACAGATAGTGGCCCCTTTCCTCTCCCCCCACCAATCGCTGCATTGTGGCAGTGGGCCCCCTCCCCCATTAACCCTGCCCAAACTAACCTGCCCCTAGTTGCCCCGCCTCCACTGGCCCCTCCCCCATTAGCCCTGCCCCTTGGGACTGCCCGGTGGGCAGTGCCCAGATGCCATAGAACCATGGAACTTTACAACACAGAAACAGGCCTTTTGGCCCTTCTTGCCTGTGCCGAACCATTTTTGTGCCGAGTCCCACTGACCTGCACCTGGACCATATCCCTCCACACCCCTCTCATCCATGTTCCTGTCCAATTTTTCTTAAATGTTAAAAGTAAGCCCGCATTCACCACCTCATCTGGCAGCTCATTCCAAACTCCCACCACTCTGTGTGACGAAGCCCCCCCTAATATTCCCTTTAAACTTTTCCCCCCTCACCCTTAACCCATGTCCTCTAGTTATTTTCTCCCCTGGCCTCAGTGGAAAAAGCCTGCTTGCATTCACTCTATCTATACCCATCATTTTGTACACCTCTATCAAATCTCCCTTCATTCTTCTACACTCCAGGGAATAAAATCCTAACCTATTCAACCTTTCTCTGTAACTCAGTTTCTCAAGTCCCGGCAACATCCCTTGTAAACCTTCTCTGCACTCTTTCAACCTTATTAATGTCCTTCCTGTAATTAGGTGACCAAAACTGCACACAATACTCTAAATTCGGCCTCACCAATGTCTTATACAACCTCACCATAACATTCTAACTCCTATACTCAGTACTTTGATTTATAAAGGCCAATGTACCAAAATCACTCTTTACGACCCTATCTACCTGTGACGCCACTTTTAGGGAATGATGTATCTGTATTCCCAGATCCCTCTGTTCTACTGCACTCTTCAGTGTCCTACCATTTACCTTGTATGTTCTACCTTGGTTTGTCCTTCCAAAGTGCAATACCTCACAATTGTCTGCATTAAACTCCATCTGCCATTTTTCAGCCCATTTTTCTAGCTGGTGCAAATCCCTCTGCAAGCTTTGAAAACCTTCCTCACTGTCCACTACACCTCCAATCTTAGAAGAATCTTAGAAATCTTAGAAACCCTACAGTACAGAAAGAGGCCATTCGGCCCATCGAGTCTGCACCGACCACAATCCCACCCAGGCCCTACCCCACATCCCTACATATTTACCCACTAATCCCTCTAACCAGGACACGAAGGGCAATTTTTTTTAGCATGGCCAATCAACCTAACGTGCACATTTTTGGACTGTGGGAGGAAACCGGAGCACCCGGAGGAAACCCACGCAGACACGAGGAGAATGTGCAAACTCCACACAGACAGTGACCCAAGCCAGGAATCGAACCCAGGTCCCTGGAGCTGTGAAGCAGCAGTGCTAACCACTGTGCTACCGTGCCGCCCCTGATACAATCTTTGTATCATCAGCAAACTTGCTGCTCCAATTTACCACATTATCATCCAGATCATTGATATAGATGACAAATAACAATGGACCCAGCACTGATCCCTGTGGCACACCACTAGTCACAGGCCTCCACTCAGAGAAGCAATCCTCCACTACCACTCTCTGGCTTCTTCCATTGATGTGGAGATGCCGGCGTTGGACTGGGGTAAACACAGTAAGGAGTCTAACAACACCAGGTTAAAGTCCAACAGGTTTATTTGGTAGCAAACGTCACTAGCTTTCGGAGCGCTGCTCCTTCGTCAGGTGAGTGGGAGTGAGAGAACTCCCACTCACCTGACGAAGGAGCAGCGCTCCGAAAGCTAGTGGCGCTTGCTACCAAATAAACCTGTTGGACTTTAACCTGGTGATGTTAGACTCCTTACTGTGTTCTTCCATTGAGCCAATGTCTAATCCAATTTACTACCTCTCCATGTATACCTAGCGACTGAACCTTCCTGACTAAACTCCCATGCGGGGCCTTGTCAAAGGCCTTACTGAAGTCCATGTAGGCAACATCCATTGCCTTCCCTTCATCCACTTTCCTCGTAGTCTCCTTGAAAAACTCTAATAGATTGGTTAAACATGACCTACCGCGCACAAAGCCATGTTGACTCTCCCTAATAAGTCCCTGTCTATCCAAATATTTGTACATCCTATCTCTTAATACTCCTTCCAATAATTTACCTACTACTGACGTCAAACTTACCGGCCTATAATTTCCCGCATTACTTTTTGATCCTTTTTTAAAGAACGGAACAACATGAGCTATTCTCCAATCATCCGGCACCTCACCCGTGGATACCGACATTTTAAATATATCTGCCAGGGCCCCTGCAATTTCAACACTAGTCTCCTTGAAGGTCCGAGGGAATACCCTGTGCGGTCCTGGGGATTTATAGAACATAGAAACGCTACAGCACAAACAGGCCCTTCGGCCCACAAGTTGCGCCGAACAATTTCCTTACCTTCGAGGCTCATCTATATCCCTCTATCTTACTAACCTCCATGAACCTATCCAAAAGTCTCTTAAAAGACTCAATCGAATCCGCTTTCACCACCACTACCGGCAGCCGATTCCACGCACCCACCACCCTCTGAGTGAAAAACTTACCCCTAACATCTCCTCTATACCTACTCCCCAGCACCCTAAACCTGTGGCCTCTCGTGACAACCATTTCAGCACTGGGTAAAAGCCTGTGAGAATCCACTCTATCAATACCTCTCAACATCTTATACACCTCTATCAGGTCACCTCTCATCCTTTGCCTCTCCAAGGAGAATAGACCTAGCTCTCTCAACCTATCCTCATAAGGCATACCACTTAATCCCGGCAACATCCTCGTAAATCTCCTCTGCACCCGTTCTATGGCTTCCACATCCTTTCTGTAATGAGGCGACCAGAACTGGGCACAGTACTCCAGGTGGGGTCTGACCAGGGTCCTATACAGCTGCAGCATTATCTCCCGATTTCTAAAGAACCTTCCTGACTAAACTCCCATGCGGGGCCTTGTCAAAGGCCTTACTGAAGTCCATGTAGACAACATCCATTGCCTCTTGATGAAGGCCAGTATTCCATACGCCTTCTTAACCACAGCCTCTACCTGCGACGCCGCTTTGAGCGTCCTATGAACCCAGACCCCAAGATCCCCCTGTTCTTCCACACTGCCAAGCGTCTTACCCTTAATATTATATTCTTCCATCCTATCCGACCTGCCAAAATGAACCACCACACACTTATCTGGGTTGAAGTCCATCTGCCACTTCTCTGCCCAGTCTTGCATCTTATCTATGTCTCGTTGCAACTGCGAGCATCTCTCTGCACTATCCACAACACCTCCAACCTTTGTGTCATCAGCAAACTTGCCAACCCACTTCCTCATCCAGGCCATTTATAAAAATCACAAAGAGCAAGGGTCCCAGAACAGATCCCTGGGGCACCCCACTGGTGACCGACATCCACTCTGAAAAAGACCCATCTACAACCACGCTTTGCCTTCTGTGGGCAAGCCAGTTCTGAATCCACAAAACAACGTCCCCTTGTATCCCATGCCCCTTCACTTTCTCCATAAGTCTTGCATGGGGCACCTTATCAAACGCCTCACTGAAATCCATATAAACCACATCTCCCGCTCTTGCCCCGTCTAAGTGTCTAGTCACATCTTCAAAAAACTCAATCAGACTTGTAAGGCATGATCTGCCTCGGACAAAGCCGTGCTGGCTACTTCTGATCGTACTATTTCTTTCCAAACGTTCATAAATCCTGCCTCTCAGGATCTTCTCCATCAACTTACCTACCACTGAGGTTAGACTCACCGGTCTATAATTTCCTGGGATATCTCTTCTCCCTTTCTTGAATAACGGAACCACATCCGCCATCCTCCAATCCTCTGGAACCTCTCCCGTCTCCATTGACGATGCAAAGATCATCGCCTGAGGATCAGCAATCTCTTCCCTCGCCTCCACAGTAACCTGGGGTACATCCCATCCGGTCCTGGCGATTTATCTCACTTGATGCTTTTCAACAGCTCCAACACATCCTCTTTCCTAATGCCCACATGCTCAATCTTTTCAGTCCACTGCAAGTCTGTGCTGCAACTACCAAGATCCTTTTCCACTGTGAATACTGAAGCAAAGTATTCATTGAGTACCTCTGCTATTTCAACCGGTTCAATACAGACTTTCCCACCGTCACATTTGATATGTCCTACTCCTTCACATCTTATCCTCTTACTCTTCACATACTTGTAGAATGCCTTGGGGTTTTCCTTTATCCTGTCTGCCAAGGCCTTCTCATGTCCCCTCCTGGCTCTTCTAATTTCCCTCTTTAGTTCCTTTCTCCTCGTCGTATACTCTTCTAGATTTCGAACATTACCGAGCTCCCTGAACCTTTTGTAGGCTTTTCTTTTCTTCCTGACTAAATCCGTTACAGCTTTCGTGCACCGCGGTTCCTGTAACCTCCCATAACTCCCCTGTCGCACTGGAACATTGCCGTGCAGAGCTCCAGACAAATTTTCCTTGAAATTTGGCACATTTCTTCCGTACATTTCCCTGAGAAAACCTCCTTCCAATTTATGCCTCTAATTTCCTGCCTAATCGCATCATAGTTGCCCTTACTCCAGATAAACACTTTCCTAGCTCGGCTGATCCTATCTCCCTCCAATGCGAGTGTAAAGGAGATAGAGTTATGATCACTATCCCCAAAATGCTCTCCCATTGATAGATCTGACACCTGCCCAGGTTCATTCCCTAATATCAAATCAAGCACAGCCTCTCCTCTTGTAGGCTTATCCACTTACAGTGTCAGGGAGCTCTCCTGAACACACCTAACAAACTCCTCTCCATCTAAACCCCTTACCCTAGGGATATTCCAATCGATATTTGGGAAATTAAAATCTCCCATCACAACCACTCTGTTATTATCACATCTCTCCAGAATCTGCTTCCCAATCTGCTCCTCCACATCTCTGCTACTATTGGGCAGCCTATAGAAAACACCCAATAAAGTTACCGACCCCTTCCTGTTCCTAACCTCCACCCACAGAGATTCCGTAGACAGTCCTTCCGTGGCAACCATCTTTTCTACAGCTGTGACACTATCCCTGATCAACATTGCCACTCCCCCACCTTTTTTGCATCCTTCCCTGTCCCTCCTGAAACATCTGAAACCCGGCACTTGAAGTACCCAGTCCTGACCCTGAGATAACCAAGTCTCTGTAATGGCCACCACATCACACTTCCAAGCAGCGATCCACACTCTGAGTTCATCCATTTTGTTCACTATACTCCTTGTGTTAAAATAAACACACGTCAACCCTTCGGTCTGAGAGCTCCCCTTCCCCTTCACCTGCCTATCCTCCCTCTCACACTGCCGACCAGCCCCTCTTACTTTTACTCTAACCTCCTCTCTCCCAGTCACCACATTTTGATTCCCACCCCCCAACCATTCTAGTTTAAACCGTCCCCAGTAACCTTAGCAAACCTTCCCGCCAGAATATTGGTCCCCCTGGGATTGAAGTGAAACCCGTCCTTTTTGTACAGGTCGCACCTGCCCCTAAAGAGGTCCCAATGATCCAGGAACCTGAATCCCTGCCCCCTGCTCCAATCCCTCAGCCACTCATTCATCCTCCACCTTATTCCGTTCCTTCCCTCACTGTCTCGTGGCACAGGTAGCAATCCTGAGATTACGACCTTCGTGTTCCTTTTACTTAACTTCCCACCTAACTCCCGATATTCTCTTTTCAGAACCCCTTCCCCTTTCCTGCCTACGTCGGCAGTACCAGTATGCACCACAACCTCTGGCTCCTCTCCCTCCCACTTAAGGATTTCTTGAACCCTGTCGGAAACATCCTTGATCCCGGCTCCAGGGAGGCAAACCATCATCTGCGTTTCTCGACTTCTTCCACAGAAACGCCTGTCTGACCCCCTCACTGTGGAGTCCCCACTCGCCTTCGGACTCCTTTCCTTTCCTTTTTTTGCTACAGGGCTGGACTCCGCACAGGAGGCACGACCACTGCTGCTTCTCCCAAGTGGGCTGTCGCCCCCAACAGTACTCAAACAAGAGTACTTATTCTTAAGGGGCACAACCACTGGGGTACTCTGATCCACCTGACTCTTCTCTTTCCTAACTGTGACCCACTCGCCTGATCCTTGTGGCCCCGGTGTTACCACCTGTATATAACTCCTATCTATCACCTCCTTGTTTTCCATGACCAGATGAATGTCCTCGAGCTGCAGCTCCAGTTCCCTAACTCGGTCCCATAGGAGCCACAGCTCAATACACCTCGCGCAGATATGTACCTCTGGGAGGTTAGGCGACTCCACGACCTCCCACATCCGGCACTGAGCACAGCAAGCTGGCTTCACATTCATATTTCCCTTTTTCCTCAGAATCCGCAGGGGAAGAAATAAGAGTTAAACGTTGCAGGGGGGGACCTACCCTGCCTCTGCCTGTTTACGCTGAAGCCCGCTGAGCCAAAGCCTTTCAGCTCTCATTCTGCTCCCTTCTCACTCCACTGCCCGCTCTCAACGTTGCCCACTGTATACTGCAGCTTGCTTTTTAAACCTCCTGCACGCTTAAAAAAAAACTAAATTCCTTCCCAGGTCGCCCCGCGGCGGCCTACTTCCGCTTTTCAAATCTAAACTCCTAAAACGACAAACCCCGTGAAAAAGTAAGTTAAAATAATCAATTTCTTACCCCTTTAGCTGAACACACAAATCGCTCCTCTCTTCTTTGCTCCTGTCGAACTCCTCCCCTTTAATCTGTATAGGTTCCATGACTTGTTTGCCTTATTTCCGTAGATTCCATGCCAGTTTCCTTAGTAAATACAGATGCAAAAAACCCATTTAATATCTCCTCCATTTCTTTTGGTTCCATACATAGCCGACCACTCTGATCTTCAAGAGCACCAATTTTATCCCTTACTATCCTTTTGCTCTTAAAATACCTGTAGAAGCTCTCAGGATTATCCTTCACCTTGTCTGCCAAAACAACCTCATGTCTTCTTTTTGTCCTCCTGATTTCTTTCTTAAGTAGTTTCTTGCACTTTTTATACTCCTCAAGCATCTTATTTGTTCCTTATTGCCGATACATGTCATACATCTCTCTCTTCTTCTTTATCAGAGTTCCAATATCCCTCGAGAACCAAGGTTCCTTATTCTTATTCACTTTGCCAGATTGGCATTGCCCAGGTGCCAGGGTGGCACTGCTCAAGGGGCACATCCCTTGCCCTTGGCCTCCCTGGGGAGCTCTGTGGCCTCCAGTTCCACTGGCGAGGCGAAGTTGACTGCTCCCGTTTCATAGAACATAGAACATAGAACATTACAGCGCAGAACAGGCCCTTCGGCCCACGATGTTGCACCGACCAGTTAAAAAAAAAAACTGTGACCCTCCAACCTAAACCAATTTCTTTTCGTCCATGAACCTATCTACGGATCTCTTAAACGCCCCCAAACTAGGCGCATTTACTACTGATGCTGGCAGGGCATTCCAATCCCTCACCACCCTCTGGGTAAAGAACCTACCCCTGACATCGGTTCTATAACTACCCCCCCTCAATTTAAAGCCATGCCCCCTCGTGCTGGATTTCTCCATCAGAGGAAAAAGGCTATCACTATCCACCCTATCTAAACCTCTAATCATCTTATATATTTCAATAAGATCCCCTCTTAGCCGCCGCCTTTCCAGCGAAAACAATCCCATGGGGAGCATGTCTATTCCTTGCCGACACGAACCTTTCCTGGCGAGGTCATAATGGCAGTAGAACCCGGACGATTGAGCACCGGACTCGCTAAGCAGATGTTGAACAGCATTTAAATAAATTTAAATACATTAACTTGCTTCTCCTCCATTTCTGGCGAGAGGTTGACCGCGCCGGAAATCCGGCGCTCGTAAAATGGCAACGGGCGCGCAAACTGGTGGCAATCGCACTAATCACTTTACCCCCCACTGTACCGCGTCCAAAAACGGGCACAACGGGTAAAATCACCCCGTCAGGAACAACCTGGAGCCCCAGTTCTCCCTCCACCTTTTGCACTTTCTTCAACAGCATCTCCAGAGAGCACCTTCGACTGACAGCCAAGCAGCACAGCATCTCCAGCTCCTTGTATCTCGTGACACGTACCATCGGACTGACCAGACCCACCAGATCACCCGGTGAGATGACCCGAAGTCCAGAACCAGCCTTGGACGAGAGGGGAAGCCCAAATGGACAAACTGCAGATCCTGAAACATCAGCCAAAAAGACCGAGGAACAGCCTTATTGAACAGGTATTACCAGTCTTTTCAGACAAATAGTTTAAATATATTAATAGGGATCTTTGGATAGGGTGCAGCACACTGTTTACTCAGAGATTTAAGACTATTTACTGAAGAGTCCTGTAAAAAGAGTGATAGTTTTATAATTTAATTAAGTACAATAGTAGAGTCTGATAAATATTGGGCGGTATTTTACCATTTTTTGCGCAAGTGCTGGGCGGACTTGAAACATGGAGAATTTCAGATCTGTCTTTTGAGCTCGTTGTTCGCGTCCGATCCTCGCTGCAGAAGCCTGTGGGCAGGGATTAACATGCCCAAAACCCTGCAGCTTCAATCAGAGTCTCCAACTGCGCACGCACAAAAAACAAATAATGCTGCTCCCCTGCCAGATCCCTCCCGGGCTGGATAATGCCTCCCCTGGCCCACACGGACATTGGAACCCCCCCCAACATTACTGACCCCCTTACTGCCCGCCACCCAGACAGATCACGCCCATCCCCCCAGTGATCGCAGACAGAGTGGCAGTGGACCCTCTCATCCCCCCACCGATCACAGGCAGAGTGACAGCGACTCCACCTCCCCGCCCCCCCCCCCCCCCACCCCCCCTCCGACCTTGGACCCTCCTGCACAAGGCCCCCATCTCCCCATGATCCCCATGACTCCGATCACTGTATGCCACCTCCCTCTCATCATAGAGGCACAGACCAACATGCACATCAGCACACCTGCAAGTGCTCACTTGCTTTCCCATCAAGCTAACAAGCAAACTGAATTTAACTTGCTGGAATACTCTCCCAAACTGTCTGCAGCTGATCTGCCCTAACAAGGCTCCAAAAAACCCCAAGGATGGACAGGCAGGCAGACAGTGCAGGAACAAGTGGCAAAGTCAGCGCCCAGATTCACTGAGGGTGACCTCAGCAGGTTGCTGAATGCTGCAGTGGCAGCAGCCAGCAGGAGGCAAACCCAGGGGAGCTGACGGCAAAGCAGCCTGGGAGGCAGTTTCTGCCTCAGTGCCATGGCACTGGCCCCCAGAACTGCGAAGCAGTGTCACAAAAAGGTCAATGACCTCATCCGGGCAGCAAGGGTGAGTGGTTAACCCCATCTAACATCTTTCCCCAAATCGCCCCCAGATCCTCCTATCCCCAGCACCCTGCATGCTTCCAGCCCCTGACCCCAAAGCATCTCCTCCCTCCCCCCACTCCCAAGAGTACCACTGCGCTTGCCCTCTGAGGACCACCACTTGATACTCTGCAGGAGTCACACCATCATTTATTTCATGGCTCCTATCTCCACAGGAGAAGAATGCCCATAACACTCGTGAAAGGGCGGACAGGGAGTGGTGATCCTGATCACCGGGTCCTCACCTCCTTCGAGGAGTGCGTGCTGGAGCTATCCAGAGAGGAGGACATCCGAGTTGCCAGTGTCAGCATGGACGGGCTGGAGTCGAGAAGTGAACACCTGTCAATCTTCCATTCAATTTAAGTCAATTATAGGGGGCATAGGTTTTGGGTGCAAGGGGCAAGATTTAAAGGAGCTGCATGAAGTATTTTTATTTACACAGAGGGAGGTGGGTGCCTGGGACTCGCTGCCGGGAGAGGTCGTGGAAGCAGATATGATCGTGACCTTTAAGAAATTTTGAAAGAAGTTTGACAAATACTTGAATGGGATGGGTATAGAGGCATATGGTCCCCGGAAGGGTTGGGCGTTACAATTCAGATGGCAACATGGTCGCTGCAGGCTTGGAGGGCCAAAGGGCTTGTTTCTATGCTGTAATTTTCTTTATGCTTTGTTCTCCGTTCAATGGAGAAATGTGAATCAAGTTTTTTGAATCCCAGATTCCTCTCCTTCCCTTGCACTTACCTTGTGTACAGTATTGCAGGAGCAGATCCGGATGCTGCAGAGCCATCTGGAATCGAGGCCCCTACTACAGCTCCAGCCCATCCTGAGACTGACAGCTCCAAAGACTCCTTGGAGGAAGCGGGTGAAGGGACCTCCGAGGGTGGCACCTTTTTGGTGTAGCTTCCACTTCACAACTCACGATTCCAGATACTCTCACATCGGTGGGTCCAGTTAGTGTTAAAGTTTCTGGGTCACTCTCTGGTGAGCACGACACATCTGATAAGGTAAATCGGGTGAAAGAGGGAACGTTCAAGACCTCTGGCATGTGGGGGCCTGCTGGAAGTGAGGACTCAGCTGGCCCCAGGCTTCTCTCTCAGCTGCTGGAGATGCAGCAACAGAGCCAGGGAATGCAGGAGGCGCTGACAGCCACACTGGAAGGACTGCGAGGCTGTTGGGAGGAATCTCAAAGCTTTCAGACGGACTAGCTATTGCCTGTTTTGCGTGGTTCCCAGGCCAACGCTGCAAGGGTTGCATCCGCGGTGGAAAGCCAAGGGCAGGGATTCCTCACCATGAGTGGCAGGCTCCAAGTGATGGCCGAGTCACAACAGATTCCCAGAGGGCCACAGCTGAGTCACAGCTGAGGGATTCAATAGGCTTCTCGAGGTTCTGCGGCCCATGGCTGAGAGGTTCGAGAGCTTGCACAAGACCCAGCGGAACAGAGCTGAGACACAGAGGGCAATGGCAGCAGCCCTTGAGAATGTGGCCCAGTCACAGAGGGTCATGGCTGAGGGACTGCAGAGCATGGCCCACTTTCAGAGGGCACTTGCTGCAGCCATTGACAGGTGGGCCCTCGACTCAGGTGGCCATCACAGAGAGCTCGACCACCATGGGCAGAACGTAGGTGGACTCCAGGTTTGGTAGGGCCAGGTGACGCCAGAGCTTCTGGAGCTCACTGCAAAAGCACCATTATCCCATAGAGTGACCCAGGGGCCCACAGGAACCCCAAGGGAAGAGGAAGGGCTGGAGCCTATTCCGGAGCCTTCCAGCCACGAGACTGTGGCTGTGGCTACACCTTCTGACTCCCCCCTTCCTGACACCGGGGCATCTCAGGGGCAGCGGGATGAAGAGGGTGTCACGGGTACATCCCAGACACCTGGAAGGCGGCCAGGCCTTCAAGGTCCAGGCCCTCCAGAGGATGCCCACCAAGCACATCACAGGCCATGGGGCAAGGTAGGCAGCTGGCCCCCTCCACTTCGGATGTACATTCTGGGGAGACACAAAGACATCGTGGTAAGCCACGTAAGGTTAGGAAGTTGTAGTTGCACTGAGATGGCACAGGTGAAGAGCTGCACTGGTTACATAGATTTTTAAGCACCTTACAGTTTTCTGTTCACACGTTTTTCTGTTGGCACTTTTTATTTAGACACTTATTGTAAACAATAAATGTTTTTTCACCACCCACCTGTGACTAATTTGTCTCAGATTTGCTTCGAACGGGGATGCAGTTACCCTGACAGTCGCCGGTGGGATCCTTCATGTTGATGTCAGCTGGGGAGGCCCCTCAATGCTGTGTCACTGAGAAAATGAAGCCATTGGTTCCCCAGAACCCACGAATGATTCCCTCCCCTCCCCCACTCCACCTGCCCCGGGACTCCTGTATGGGGGTTCACTGATCCCTTACTCACTACACAGACGTGGGCCCAGGTGCCAGCATGCATATGGAGCTCAGGTAGGAGTCAGACTAATTTGCACCAGGGCATCATCATCATGGTGCTGAGCGAGTTGATGTCAACCTCCTGCCTGCCAAAGAAACTTGCTAACACAGCATACCCAGGCTCACCACTCTGGTGTTACAATGTTTCAGGAAACAGTAGGATTTGGGGGTGGGGGCAGAATGGAACCCACGAGCAGAAACACAGGCCCCTTGTAAGCGAAGCACCTGGTGATCAGGTCCTCCCTCATCGCCCTCGCATGTCTGAATCTTGCTGCCAGCCCTCCAGCGTCTGGGTGGTGTTACTCGGTGTGGTCCTCCTCCTCTTCCTCCTCCTCTTCCTGCTGGGCAGCCTCCTCCCCAGCGACGCCCGGCGGGTCAGCCTCCACGTCTTCTTCCTCCAGTAAGTCAACTCTCTGCTGCGCCAGGTTGTGAAGGACACAGCACACCACCACGATGGTGGAAGAAATCAGGGGGGCGCTGTATTGTAGGGCCCCGCCAGAGTGGTCCAGGCACTGGAACCGCATTTTCAGGAGCGCGATGCACCTCTATTATACAGCGGGTGACAACATGGGCCTCATTACAGCAGGTGTCCACCTCAGTCTCAGGTCTCCGCACCAGTCATCAGTCAAGTCCAAAGCGGGTTACCAATGTCACCCATGAGCCATCCCTGCACCCTGGGCTCCTTCTCAAAGGCCTCCAGTATGTCTGAGCTCCTCAGAATAAAACTGTCATGCACGCTGCCGGGGCTTTTGGTGCAGACGTGCGTGATTTCACCTTGTCACAAACCAACTTAGGGAGTGGAACCCCTTTCTGTTGATGAATCATCGTGGATTCCTGACCAGGGCCTTGAGGGCAATGTGGGTGCAGTCTATAGCCCCCTGCATATTGGGCATACCTGCAATGGCCACGAATCCTGCAGCCCAGGGTTCCCGTTGAGCCTGATCCAGGTGAAATTTGACATATTGGCCAACCCGGGCATAAGGGCATTCATGACCTCATTGACACAGGTATGGAGAGCTGATGGTGAAATGCTACATACAACTCCGCTGGGAGTCTGGAAGGAGCCCGTGGCACAACAGTTTAAAGCGGCTGTCAATTTGACAGCCACCGAGAGTGGATGTCCACCCTGCCCCAAGGTACCAGATCCTGCAACAAGTGGCACAGGTGTTGCACTGTCTCCTTTCAGAGCTGGAACGGTCGGTGGCACATGGTGTGCAACATTTGTTCAAACGACACTCATGTGCGGAATTACTGGGATCTTTGAAAGCTATCCCGTTCGTTTCAGGCTGGGTCCTGATGTTCCTGGCTCCACAGTAGTAAAATAAAAATAATATTTGGTCCCTTTTGTGTAGGTGTTACCAATACGTTTTTGGTTAGTCTGCATTGCATGATGTAAATAGGGAGAGCATTGTCAGAGCATACTCCTAACTTAAGTTAAAATTTGCAACCAGAGTCTTGCAGCAGCGCACCATTCCTATTTTCATATTTGAACATACTCCGACTTCAAATTATTGGGCATGCTGTTTTCCCATTTACAGGTAGCTTAAAAATTGCATTCCGGAGAAAGGAGCAGTGATTGCCCCCATAATGTGAAGGAGATGCTGAAGCATATTATTAAAAACAAATGTACTTTCAATGAAATATTGCTTTTAATGAAAGTGTCCACTGTCTGATACATCTGTATAAAATCCACTTGTAAGAAATGAAAGTTGAATTATTTTATGCTTGAATTTAATTTCTCAGAAAAATGTATTGTAGAAAAATCTGTAAAGGTCTGCTTTTATACTTTGCTAGAAATATGCACTTTTAGAGTGAACTTCTATGAATATTACAGTTGTTACTCTTAACGTTGCTTTTTAACAGCAAAGCACTAGCCTGGTAAACATTTACAATTATGTGCTGATTAAGAAGCAGTTTTAAATTAACTTATAAATTGACCACAGGAAGATAACTTCTATTTCTAATTCTTGTTGCATAATCACAAAGACTTAATGTCATCACATTTCAATTACAACACCGAAACAGGCTATTTGGCCCAACTTTAGAATATGGCATGGCCGATATCAAAGGTGTCATTTACTGCCATCCCTCGTTCTGAGAAAGTGGTAATGGGTTTTCTTCCTGAACTGTTGCAGTCCCTGTAGTAAAGGGACTCCTCGGTGCTATTAAGTAGGAACAGGAAATTTCGAGGATTTGGATCTCGTGACAATGAAAGAACGGTAATTCATATTTTCAAATGGTAGGTAAAATAACATTATAAAAGATATAGCGAGATTAACATGTAATTTAAAGGACCTTATCAGAGTAAAGATAGAGAGCTTTTAATTTTAGAAAGCATGAACTTTGAGGAGATCTTTAAAATAATGACAGCATTAGTCTTGGCCCATATGAACAATAATTTGAGGTTGGTAGACTTTGGAGGACCAGATCACATAAATATTATTTGGGTAAGAAGTAGTTTAGATGTCAAGAGGTATTTTTCCCACTTATTGACCAATAGAACAAGTTATAATCCAGAAGACCAGGTGAAGGATAGAACTGAAGCCAATCTTTTACAAGCATTAATTTACAAAGATATACGTTATACAGTTACCTCCTCAGCCAAAAACCACAGTTTCAGTCTGTTTCTTTCTATAGAGGCACAAATGAATTCCCCAGTTAATGTATACAGTTAAATACAATTAATATACAAGCTATTGTATGCTCCAATTGTTCAAAAAGGAATTGAAAGATTTTTTACTGTGGTCAAGTCTATATATCGGTGAATTTGTCTCCCAACCATAGATTGCTATTAAGATTTGAAGAGGTGGCATAATTGTTGATACATTAGTCATGGCTCACGATAGTCCAAAACCATCTTGATTCATGAACTGACCCCTTAGATTGGAAAACTTCCAATTTCACTCCATTATTTAGGAGAGTTAAACTAGGAAATTATAGGTCATCAGCCTAACGCTGTTTTAGAGAAGCTACTAAAATAGAATGAACAGAATCCCGACAGTCGAGTCTGCACCGACCACAATCCCACCCAGGACCTATTCCCGTAACCCCACGTATTTACCCTGCTAGTCCCCCTGACACTAAGTGTCAATTTAGCATGGCCAATCCACCTAATCTGCACATCTTTGGACTGTGGGAGGAAACTGGAGCACCCGGAGGAAACCCACACAGACACGAGGAGAATGTGCAAACTCCACACAGAGTGTGGAGGCCGGAATTGAACCCGGGTCCTTGGCTCTGTGAAGCAACAATGCTAACCGCTGTGCCATCCCCATCTGTTAATGGGGTAAGATGACAGAACATCTGGACAAATATCGATCTGATCAGGAAGGGCCAGCATGGAACTGCAAATGTTGAAGAAACCTCGCAAATTTTTGAGAAGGTAACTGTCATGATAATTGAGTGATTGTTGTCGTGGACTCTAATATTAGGTACAATATGGTACACTCTGCTTCACAGGGTTCCCTGACCTGGGGTTTGAAAGTCAGAAAGTACATGTAAGAAAAGTTGTAACAAGGCTTCAGATGCTTTGCAGTTGTGTGTTCATGTCTTGAAAATTAGTTAGTTTACAGCAATGATGTCGGTCATCCTGCATCATAAAAACAAGACGGGGGGTGTAATTTACCCGGCCCGCTGTGCTGCTCGAGTAGCGCAGTGTGATGGGAAAAACCGGCGAGAAGATGCCGGTCACGACTTTCCAAGACTGTTTTGTATGACACAATCAGTCTCGCGCCAGGATACGATGCGAAGCTGATTACCCGATTGAAATTGACATTTGAATCGCATTAGTGAGCCCGTGACGGCATTGTCTGGGCTTGCTCATGTTTCTGACTCTGCCGGGGGATGTTCCCATCAGTGGGGATTAAAGCTCGGGGCGGATCCAGTCTGCAGGCAGACCGATCGGGGGCGGGGGCAGGAGGCGGGGGCAGTGGCGGGGGGGGTGGGGAGAACCGCTGCTCTGTGATCAGTGGGGTGAGAGGGGGATGATCAGGGCTGGCCATGGTGGGCGGAGCAGGGGGGGGGGGGTTGCGATCAGGGCTGGTCATTGGGGAGGAGGTGTCGGGGCCGGCTATTGGGGGTGTTCTGGAAGCTAATGGGAGGCTGGCAGTTTGGGGGGCAGTGCGCATGTGCCAATCTCCCTACCGGGCCGCAATCCCCCGCCCCAGGCAGACTCTGTGAAGCATGGAGTGCTGGAAATTCAAACAACTAACTTTGCCCAAAAAACAGATGGGAAAATCTCCCGTTTTTACGCCCGTCGGGCATGTAGTTTTCTTTTGGGAAAATCGCCCCATGGTGTTGGAAGTGAACTAAAGACAAAATGGACGCTCTGAAAAGACAGACAGAGCTCAGTTTGGAGGGTAATCTTGCCGACAACTGGAGAAGATTCGAGCAGTGCTTCGACCTGTACCTCACAGCGACAGGCAGTAATATGAAACACTCGCAGGTACAGTTTTTTTCCTTTCTTCATGTCGTAGGGAAGAAGCCCTAGAAGTTTATAACACATTCACATTTGAAAGTAATAGAAAATGAAATTACTTGAAAGAAGTAATGGAAAAATTTAAAGCTTACTGCAGTCCTAAGAAAAACATCAGATGTGAAAGATACAATTTTTTTGTGTGCATGCACGGCAGTACGTAACGGAGTTGAGAAGACTAGCTAAATCCTGTGAATTTGGAGAGCTTGAACAATCACTCGTCTGAGATTAAAACATTTAAATGGAGTTGATGTGGAACAGACCATTATGTACATAGTTGTCCAGCCTCCGGAAAGCAGTACAAGAACTGTGATAAACGAAATCACTCTGCGAAGATGTGTAACTCAAAGAAAGTGCACTCGAGTGCAACTGATGTCACAGACACTGAAACTGAACCTTTGGTTCAGTAACAGCAAATTCTATAGACAAATGGAAGGTTGGTTTAAAAATTGTCAAAAATTTAACATAGAAGCAGCTGCTCCTCATAGTTGAAGGGTCAATAACAAAGGGGCATAATTTTAATGTGTGGGCAGGAGATTTAGAGGAAATTTGCAAAAAGCTTTTTCACTCAGAGGGTGGTAGGAGTTTGGAATGCACAGCCTAGGAGGGTAGGAGAGGTGGGAAACTTCATAACCTTTAAAAAGTATGTGGATGAGCACTTGAAACGTCATAACATTCAAGGCTATGGGCCAAGCCCTGGAAAGTGGGATTAGTGTAGATTTAGTGTAGTTTCGTTGGTGCAAAGTTGATGGGCTGAAGGGCCCCTTCTATACTGTATGACTCCCAACAGGATGGTGAATTTCAAGCTTGACACAGGTGCACAAGCAAGTACCATTACCATAAGCTTTCATTGTAAGATAAGTAAAAAAAACAGCTAACTAAAACAAAAGTGAAGTTGTCTACCTACACAGGTGCAAAAGTTGCTGCAGAAGCCGAATGCACACTTCAAGTGAACTACACAAAATGGTCACAAGCACTTCCATTTATCGTAGTAAAAAATTATTCTTCGAATCAAAGCTGGTGAAAATCTGAAGCCAATCAAGAGAATAATGACTGCCACGTCTGCTGACACCCTGAGTAAGTTCAAAGTGTGTTCAAGGCGATTGGTTGCCTTAAGGGAGAACACACCATCAAGGTTGATTAAACCGTGATACCCAAAATACATCCCCTCAGGAAAGTACCAGTAATGCTGAGAGTTGGACAGAATGGAGAAGCTTCCCATCGTAAAGAAAATTGAAGAACCAACGAAGTGGGTAACCCACTTGTTGGGATTCAGCAGGTCTGTCTGGATCCCAGAGACCTAAATTGGGCAGTAGAAAGAGAGCATTATCAGTGCCCACAGTAGAAGAGATCATGTTTAAGCTTGCTGATGCTAAATACTGTTCAGTCTTGGATGCAAGTTCAGGGTTCTGGCTGGATGAACGCAGTTCCTTTCTCTGTATGTTCAATACACCCATACAGGCTACAGATTTTTATGTTTACCTTTTGGTGTTAATTCAGCTCCTGAGGTGTTCCATGGGACAGTGAAGCAGCTGTTTGAAGGGTTAGAGTGTGTAGAAACCTACACTAACAAATGTGCTGGTCTGGGGAGCTATACAAGAAGAACATAACCACAGAATGAGGTGGAGCTGAGAAGAGCAAGAGAAAGGAACTTCAAATGGAAGAAGCAAAAGTGTGAAATAGCTCCCTTGGGACATGTGCTAACAAGTTAGGAACTGAAACCAGAGCAAAATTGAAGCAGTTGTGAAGTTCCCACCCACAACATGTAAGAAAGACTTGGAGAGGTTTTTAGACATGTTGATCTGTCTTGGGAAATACATTCCATAAATGTCAGACCTGACAGCACCTCACAGAGTTTCCACAATATTATGTGGAGTGGCATGGGGAACAATGTCACCAAGAAGCTTTGATCAGTCTAAAGAAAACACTGACCCAGATACCAGTGTTAAAATATTACAATGTCAATCAACCAGTCAAGATATCAGCGGATATCTTGACAGGCTGATTGAAAATGTTCTGGGAGCTGTCCTCTTGCAAAATAAGACAGAAGTGGTGGTATGCTTCAAAGGCAATGACTGAAACAACAACATTATGCCCAAATAGAGAAATAAATACGAGCAATTGTGTTTGGCTCGGAACGTTTCCACCAGTTTATCCATGACAAAGACCTGGAGGTAGAGTCTGATCATAGGCCTTTGAAAACTATACTTAAAAGCTCCTGAACTGAAGCAAGAATCCAAAGGTTAATGCTGCATCTGCAGAAGCACCAGGTCTGATTTAAATACAAACCAGGCAAAGAAATGTACATCGCAGACAACCTGTCACATGTATATCTATCCATCACGGAAGAAAAGGACAAAGAAACGGAAGCGCATGTTCACATGCTGACAAAACACTGACCTGCGACTATAACCAAACTGGATGAGATCAGGGAAGCGACCAAGAATTACGTCACCCTTTGAAGATGGCAGTGACTTGTACAAATTGGCTGACTCACAAGCCAGAGAAGAGCCTCTTCTTCTGTACAAGAACTTTTGCGAGGAACTTCATGTAGCAGAAAAGATAGTAATTCCTGTCACACTGAGGAAAGAAATGGTGCAACACATACATGAAAGTTACCTCAGCATAGAAACATGCAAGAAAAGAACTCAACATGTAATGTATTGGCCTGGAATGGGAACACAAATTGGGGAAATGGTGAACCCTTGTGCCGTGTGCCAAAAGTACGCTAAATGACAACAAAAAGAACCACTTCAACCAAACACTGTTCGAGAAAGACCATGGCTGAAAATTGGAATGGACCTGTTCACATTTGACAACAGTTGAGTCCCTACTAGCTGTTGAGTATTACTGAGTTTTTAATTTATGCTGTTAAGAGGATAGTAAGAGCATCACTTTTTTTTTGCTCACCATGGCATACCTGAAGTGCTCATCTCATATAACAGTGCACAATTCTCAGGCACTGAGTTTTGCAAATTTGCACAGGATTCAGAGTTTTGGCACAATACATCAAGTCCCAAATATCTACAATCCAATGAAATGGTGGAACATATCATGCAGACCTTAAAACATCTGTTGAAGAAGGCAAAGGTAGACAAAAGAGACCTCTACCTATTGAATTGAACATGGGAGAGACACTGAGGATTCTGCAGGAAGGGATCTGGAATCCTGCCGTTGTCACAGGAATCACAGACCAAGGTCTTGCACAGCGGAGACTCCAAATGGACAACAGTATAGGAGAAACTGGAAATTCCTATGGACAACAAAAGAAATGTGACCCTGCTCTGAACCAGTACATGTAGCAAAAGATCAAGAAGCAGAATCCACCGGTGAAGCAATAGATAACCAGACAAAGCCTGAGACTCCTGAAAAATACCTCAGAACATCCAGTGAAAGAATTGTGTACCACAGAGATATTGAGATGAATAAAAGATCAAACAGACTGATCAAAACAGTGTGAAAGAGTAAATAAGAGATTCTGTGTACACGAGTCGGCAGTATTCACAATCTATTTTGTTTTAACAGAGACTTGCCAGAAGTGCTTCTGGTTTATAAAAAGGAAATATTATGATAATATGTGGATTATGGTTGTGGACTCAAGTATTAGGTACAATATGGTACACTCTACAGATCAGGTAACATATGTGAGGGAAGGTTGCAACAAGGCTGTAAATGCCTTGTCATTGTGTGTTCATGTTCTGAAAATGTTATTAATAAAATTGGTATCAGTCATCCTGCGTCATGAAAACAAGACAGTAACAAATGTAAGAATGGAATACCAGTGGATTTTATTTATTTCAACAAGTTTGCAACAAGATCCTCATAAAAAGATCATTAACAAAACTGAGAAAGCATGGATTGGTAACAATTTATTGGCTTGAATAGGGAGTTTGTTGGGAGTAGGAGACAGGGATAGGGATAACGGCTATGTATTCTGATTGGGAGGATGTGATCAGAGGGGCTGGATTTTACGACCCCGCCAATAATATGCTCATCCATCACACACTCTGAATAAAGAGTTACACACATCACCCTATTTTGCAGTCCCAGCAGCACTCACTACTGAGCACTCAGCACTAGAGCTGTCGGCCAAGATTGGACTGCAGCGGAAGCTCTCATGGAGGCAACTTATTTCGACTGAGGAGCGGAAGTCCGACTCTCATCTTGTTGAGGATGCTCAGAGTGAGTTGTGGCTGTGGAACAAGCCTGGTTTAAAGTTGGTAGATTTGCAGGGAACAACTTCCAGAGTGATGAACTAAACACCCTCCCCCCACTGTAAAATCCAGTCCATGGTGGGGGATTTGTGCTGGGGCCTCAGATTTTCAATGGGAACTGAAAATGTAGATTTTCTGGCAGTACTGAATTAGATGAAACATTAGATTATGTAAATAGGAGCAGAAAATTGCAAGAATACATTGATACATTTAGTGAAAAAAATTGTAGTTGGTGGCGCTTCTACTCTCGACCTAAGAAATATTGTTATACTTGCTAAGAGGCAAAAAACTAGAAACTGTAGATGAGCAGAAATGTTTAGATGTCCAACTTAAGAAGCAATGAAAACCTGGAGCACGGGTACAAAAGAATTCAAAGGCCTGATAAAATGTCGGCCCTTACTTTTAAGAGGGTTGCAATACAAATGGATGGCAGAGCTCTGGTCAGACACAATTTGTCACAATCAGGCGCTGTTTTAAGACCTGGGCTGAAAGGTCCTCAAGAAGGAAATATTGGCCTTGGATGGAATGCAATGCAGATTCACCCAAATTATTTAGGATCTAAAAGGATTAAAATATGAACTTAGATTGCAAAAATTAAGATTGTATGTCCTTGACTATAGAAGATTAAGGGCTGATCCAATTTGGGTGTTTAAGAGGACCAAGTATATTTAAATAATCAAATAAATCGGTAGGATTCCCTGTTCTGGATTCCCCCATCAACTCCTCTGATGGGGGAATCCAGAACAATGCCGCATAATCTTAAAATCAGAGCTAGATCATTCAAACATGGTATCAGAAAGCGTTAATTGTTTCCACAAAAAGCTGTTGAGGCTCGGTCAATTAAAATTCTGAAACTGTGATTTGTAGATCTCTGTTAGGCAAAATTATAAAAGTTACAGAATCAAGGTGAGAAGATGGAATGAAGAAATGGAAGAACCAAGACCTACTGGAATGACAGAGCAGGCTCAAGAAACTGAATGGGCTCCTGTTCTTATGTTTAAAATTATTCACAAAACATTTTTCCTCTTCTGAGTGGCCCAACAATTTCCAATTATTACATGCTTTTTCTTTGTCACTATGTTTGCAGCACATTTTGTTTTAAGTAATATAAGTAAGCCGACCATTGCTGTTTGTTTCTTCTTCAGTCATTGATTGCAGCCTAAATATTGGGATAAAAGTCTTCTGTCAGTTGTGAAGTTGCTGCCTGATGTGGGATAATAAGAGTAGTGAGATTTTTTTAAATCAGTACACATTAAGGCACTGACAGAATTAGCAACATTCAGTTAAATGACTTGAAAATAAGCTGGCAAGAAGCAATTTCCACTTATGGGATGCAGTGATTGATTCAAGTAAGTGATTATGATTGTAAAATATTTAATGCTGATAATTTAAATATTATTGTTGATTTTGAGGAATATTGTTCACTTTGGTCAAAAAGCATTTTACACCAGGGAGCAATGTGGAAGGAGGATTGTGCAAGGGGTGGGGGAAGGGCAAACACTAAGGGACTATGTGGAAGGAGGGTCGTGCAAGGAGTGGGGTGGGTTAAGGGTAAGGGAACCTGAACCAAAATGGGACCAGCGTCCTCGCAGGGAGATTTGCTAATACCGTTGGGGAGGGTTTAAACTAATTTGGCAAGGGGGTACGATCGAGAGAGAAGGTTCAGCCTTTTGGAGGTGTACCTCCAAAATTAGAAGAGACAGCAAGTGAATCAGGAAGGCATAGAAGTTATGGACCACTTAAGGAACAAGGGAGTTTGGCAAGATTTGATGGTATCTTAATGCAAGAAGTCTGACAACAAGGCAGATGAGTTAAGGGCATATAAATTAAACATGGGGGTATGATGTCACTAAAACAGAGGTAGGATTGACAACTCAATATTCTATATCGGATCTTCAGGCGAGCAGTGAAGGAGGTGAAAAAGGAGGGGGTGTCACAATTTTGATAAGGAAATCAGTTACAGCAGTAAAGAGTTAGTGTCTTCAAATGAAGCCATATGGGTAGAACTTAAAAATCAAGAAGAAGCAATCAGATTGCTGGGAATGTTCCATAGGTCCCCTAATCGTCTTGAGAGAAATAGAAAGCAGATATGTCGGCAAATTTCAGAGAAGTGTAAAAATAATAGGGAGTGATAGTGACGGATTTCAACTTCACCAACGTTAACTGGGGTAGTCATAGTGTGAAAGATTTAGAGGGAGCGGAATTTTTAAAGTGCACCCAGGAAAATCTTTTAAGCCAGTATGTAGAAGATCTTACAAGAGAGGGGATGATGCTGGACTTCAATTTATGTAAGTGGTTGAAGTATCAGTCGGAGGATATTTTGCAGACATCGATAATAATTCTGTTAGATTCAAGATTGTTATGGAAAAGGACAAAGATGGGCCTGAAATCTAAGTTCTAAACTGGAGAAAGGCCAATTTTAATAAGATCAGATATGATTTGAGCATAGTGGAGTAGTAGCAGACACTTTTAAGTAAATCTGTGACAGAAAGGTGGGACGCATTCAAGAAGGAAACAGGGAGCATATAGGGCCAATATGTTCTAAGAAAGAAAAACAGTGGGACCAATAAATCCAGTGAGTCCTGGATATCGAGGGACATAATACAGCATTGGACAAAGAGAAAAAGAGAGGCTTTTGGTTGATATCAAGGTCTCAAAACAGCAGAAGCCCTCGAGTATAGAATGTGGAAGAGGGAACTTAAAAAGGAAGTTGGGAGAACAAAAAGGGGACATGAAAGGATACTGGCAGATAAAATAAAGGAAAATCATAAGTTGTTTTACAAGTACATTCATAGTAAAAGGAGAACTGTGGAAAGAACAGGGCCCATTAAAGACCACAGTGGTAATTTGTGTGTGGAGCCGGAGGATGTAGGTAAGGTTCGAAATAAATACTTTGTGTCAGTATTCATGAGTGAAAGGGACATTGCAGGTATAGAAATCATGGAAAAGGACTGTGATACAATTAAAGTAGTCCCATCCCCAAGCACAGCACCTACCATTTTCGCAAGGTGGAAGGCGGGACGGGTGGGGGGGGCGGGGGAGGCGGCAGGCGGGGGGCAGTTTTGGGGGTGGATTCCAAGTTGCACATCTGTGGCTCACTGAGGCTGCTGCCCATATTAAACAACAGCTGTCTCCATTCATGTCTGATTTTTGTTAGTAAGAAGTTTAACAACACCAGGTTAAAGTCCAACAGGTTTATTTGGTAGCAAAAGCCACACAAGCTTTCGAAGCTCTAAGTGGCTGTCTTGTCTGGAGACAATACACATCTTTTTAGCCTGTCTTGATGCTCTCTCCACTCCCATTGTTTTGTTTCTTAAAGACTTGATTAGTTGTAAGTATTCGCATTCCAACCATTATTCATGTAAATTGAGTCTGTGTCTTTATAAACTCTGTTTGTGAACAGAATTCCCACTCACCTGAAGAAGGGGCTTAGAGCTTCGAAAGCTTGTGTGGCTTTTGCTACCAAATAAACCTGTTGGACTTTAACCTGGTGTTGTTAAACTTCTTACTGTGTTTACCCCAGTCCAACGCCGGCATCTCCACATCATGATTTTTGTTAGCCAAGAGAGAAAAATAGCAGGCAGATCTGATAGGAGCAGATCTAAGCTTTGTCGAGTTGCTTGAATATGTAGGACATTCTTTTGGTTATGGTCACAGGACACCTTGGTGGTCAGGTGTCCTTTTGTGTTGTTAAAAGTAGGTATGAATATATGCAAAAAACAAACTCATTGGAACTATCAAGCAGATTTGAACTGTCAAAACCAACTGTCTAAAGGAGCTGTTGAGGTATTTAAAACTCCCATCCTTTATTTGTGAATAAAACTGGAGTGTTAAAAAAAATCAATGCTTGCTATATCACTATCTTGACTTAAGCCTGAGGATTATCATTACTG
Organism: Mustelus asterias; assembly: GCF_964213995.1. Lineage (NCBI taxonomy): Eukaryota > Metazoa > Chordata > Chondrichthyes > Carcharhiniformes > Triakidae > Mustelus > Mustelus asterias. The sequence goes on along the minus strand of NW_027590989.1, from coordinate 19,397 downwards.
GATTAGTGCTGCATGAATGATTTAATAAACTTCCATTATCACAGTGGAGTGTCTGCCATTTCAGTCATTTGACAGTCCTGAGTAGTTATCACCTCTTTGAAGTGGGACCAGGAATACTTGATTTTATAAGTAATGAAAGGAAATTAAATGGTTTTTAAAATCAGCATTTTCTTTTCAAATAGTGAATTCTTCAGTAGACCCATAAGAACTTTATTTGATCTCATCTTAACACAAATCCTGAGGTCTTTCTATGACAGATACTGGATGGATTGGCATAGTGTAAAGAAAAAGGATGGTGGGTGGGGAATTGAATGCTATGAGTTGGCATAAAGGGGCTATAAAGGGCCATGTAGAGTGGATGGAGGAAATAGCTTTCCATAGATGCTCTAAGGAGCCATGGGAGGTGGGTAAATGGCATGGGGAGTGTGAAGGTTGGAGGGATGTTATTGTTTTCATTTAAAATGTCAACGCAGTGCTGAAACACTGAGGCAAGCCATCCACCCAGCCCACATCCACACCCAGCAGCCTCTGCATAGTTTCCAAAAATTATGGCCTGAATGTTTGTTCTCAGGTCAGGTTGAAAGTGCACTGAATTCCCATCCCCCTTCTATTAAGTCCTGAGTCAGAATGCTTGTAGGCTACCTTCCCACCTAAAAGCTCCAAATCTTGTTGGGTTTGCCTGCGGCTCTCTGAAGTGGAGAGGTGGTCCCTCGTTCAAAGGCACTATGTGTCCTACTGAGGTACCTGGAATCAGGAAGGTGGGGCCTCAGAGTGAGCCATCCTTGCTGGTGATCCCACACCTCCCTCCCCCCATCTCCAATGACCAGCATTCCCCTTCCAGGGAACCCCACTTACCTGATTCCAGAGGATTAATTGTTGATTCCCAGTGCATTACTGGGAGTGGGCAGCTCTCCTCGTGGTGCTGCCGAACTACAAAGCTGCCAGCCTCAAGAATGGGATTTCTGCCTGACGTGGGCCTTACTTCAGTGGGAGCCCTGAATGTTTCGGAATAGTATCAAGCCTCCTGTGTAGAGGTAATGTGGAGCTCCCATTGGTTCTCCATTGGGTGGTTTCCATGTCCCTGCTATTAAATTTCACCCATAGCTTTGTAAAAGGTACTGATCTATTGGAGATTAAATAATCACTCATCAGGTTTATAAATCAACCGTCCATCCATATTAGTTCAGGTTTTAAGAATAGCAACACATGATTTTTATAACAAATTGCTTGGATTAAAGGGTTTCTCTCGATTTGAAATTAATGTTCTGCCTTGTGGTGCCCAGAAGTCCGAAATGACCATGCTATTTTAGACAAATGCAGTAGCTTTCATCCAATGTGTTGCAAATCAATGTTATTGTTGCCATGGTGCAGATTGTAGTGCAGAGTGAGTGATGTGGTATTTGACAATATAGTTCCTAAATCATTTTAGAGTAATATAACAATATAACAGTACAGTTGGCATGAGTGTGAATTGATCCCCGGAACTCTTTGTATTAAAATTCTCATCGGGAACTACATTGATTTGAGGAATTTACAAATACAGAATGACCAATTTTCTATGCAACCATTCCCAGATAATACAAGGCCAAATATTATCTCGCTCCTGTTAGTGCATTTGTTTCAGAAATTGTGAAGCAAATAGGTTAAAAGTACACTTCTATTGATGTTTGACTCTGTATTTCTTAAATCAGTTTGTCGCATAACATGTTTTCAGGTTCCTATTCTTTTGAAATAACTTCCTCTTGAAAGAAATTTGAACCCTAAACGTGTCTCTCAGGATATGGTGCAAGTCCTGTAGGTGTCCTGTTCCTCTGACCCTGACATACTGTTTACCCCTGACCTTGCCAGCGCACAGTGCTGTGCCTCACTCACTCCCTCTTGGTGTGTGTGATCCCTGGCGATTGCTGCTCGCTGGAAGGATCAGCGCAGGAAGGCGAGCAGCTGAGATCAAGCTGCACATTGGGCTTCAGCGGGCGGGGGTAATGGCTCTTCATCTGGACGACTCCTTCCCTTACCACGGTCTGCTGCTGAAGAAGGAGACGGGCGCCGCGTCTTTCCTCGCCCGGTACCCGGAGTACGACGGCAGGGGGGTTCTGATCGCTGTCTTGGACACGGGAGTGGATCCGGGAGCACAAGGACTGCAGGTAAAGGCAGGCGATCGCAAGCTCGGCATCGTGAAGCCTCGGCCTCGTACACAACACAGCCACGTAGACTTTTAGAAGCAGCATTAAATCGACCACCATTCACCTTGGAAACAAGATATTATTATCTTACACCACATTTAATACATGTAAAATAGCATTTGATTACAACCCGGATGTGTTAATAAATTATTGGATGGTGGTGATCAAGACTTAACTGGCCTCTTTCAAATGTGCAGTTTTAACACTTTGCTCCTCTCATCACTGTGAGGTTATTAATTCGTGCATATTTATTCACTCATTTTGATATTCCCACTTGATTAGTATCGTAGTATTCGTATAGTATAGTATATTAGATAACTGGCTGGACCAAGTATACTGGATATTGAGTTCACTCTTTGAGACCAATTTCCTCTGTGCCATGAATAGTATAAGTTTATTATCATGACTGTTAGAAGATTGTGGAGAGATGTGTGTATGCATATATATATACACACACACACACACACCCTTGGTCAGCTGGAATTTGGGGAAGGGATGTGTATTATAACAGTACTTGTGCTCAATTTCCAGTGACCGGAAACTACAGGCTTTCCTCTTGACAGTGCTATGACAATGCACAAGCCGAATTTCATGTTTGATCTAGAGTGGAATTTTGCGATATAAATAATTTTTCCAGTCACCCTTTTATTTCTTAGCAAGGTACCAAGGTTACACTTTAACGTACGGTTAAAAAGTTGTATAAATTATTTCATCCTTCATTGCATATTGTTTATAATTGCCCGTGGAAGCAATTGATCTATTATATCATTTTGGAATAAACAGACAATGCAGTTTCCAATATGACCTCAAGAAAAATAAAGTTTTTTTTCAGGTTCCAAAGAATATTATGTCACCCTCTCCCCTCCACCCTTCTCCAAAAAAAAAACAAACTTCCCTGCCTGCTGATAAGTCAGAAAATGAAGGGAAAGTGACAGCTTCCAAAAATTAGGATACCTTTTAAATGTGGTGTTAATTAGGAACCCAGTTGTGTACCACATACAGAAAAACGAAGAACTGGATGTAGTTTGATCCTAAATTTCTAAAATTAGATTGGTAAGTTATTAAAGTGAAGTTGAGGTCATCATAGACTTTTGACCTTTTCATTTCACTCATTTAAGCACATTTTAAAGTGTAATTAAATTAGAAGGCCAAAATCTTGTTTTTAAATATTTTTACATGTATTGAACTGGAAATAATGCCTCATACACAATTATGGTTGATCATTCCAGTTACTTTCATGTCACTGTCACAGGACATAATGGATGTGAAAACTTAGAAACATTTTTGCTGCGGAAAGAGCTCATTTGGTCATCTTGGCCATGCCAATTGGGAAAATTGTCACCCAGTCCAATCTCTCCTTCCAGCTCTTGGTCTCGAGCCCTGTAAGTTAAGACGTTTAAAGTGCATATCCAGATTTTTCTTAAATGTGATGTTGCCTCTACTATGCTTCCAGGTGGTTAGTTCCAGAATCCCATCACACTCTGGTTGGCAAAATTGTATTGCCACTTTCTCTAATCCTTCTGCCAATTTATGCCCCCTGGTTATTTCTGCAAACAGAAATTGGTCATTCCTATTGTTGGAGTAAAATTGAGACTGTTCAAGCCATTATTGTGACTTATAAAACTTTTTAAGCCATCATTGTGAATGTAAAACTTTTTAAGACAAGAAAAGTTGTGTATGTAACTTTTGCACTCTGTGGTTAACCACAAACACTCGAGCCTTGACTCGTGACAAGCTGGGGTGAGCCATGTCTCATTTTTAGTGTAAAAGTGCAAAGCAAGCAGGAATAGTCAGACAGCAAAGGACAAGAATAGTTAGGTCGCTCAGGGGCAGATGGCCTGAAATTGGCCTAGAACAATGAGGTATTTTCAACGAAATGTGATTGGGAGTTATTGATAACTAGCTATTGGCAAGGGGCACACTTGGCCAAAGTATGTAACCGCCTACGGCTTGATGCAAAACTGCTGATGTTTGCGATGTTTTAACGGATATAAATGCACTTGCTGCCAAGCCAGATTGAGGAACTCTGCCCAGAGATCCTCCCAAAGCTTCGATTCAATAAACTGCATGTTGAATCTCAAGTCTGATCTCCGAGTGGTGACTTTTCCCACAACACCTATCGACGCCATCTAGGCTCTTCATACTTTTATACAATTGAGTTAAATCTGCCCTTAGGTCCTATTTTCCAAAGAAAACAACTCTAGCTTATCTAAAGGAGCTAATTACATTAGCTGATGTAAGCCTGCTATTCAAAAAGGGAGTTAGAGAGAAAACAGGGAACTATAGACCGGTGAGTCGAACTCTAGTTGCTAGAGTCTATTATCAAGGATTTCATAACTCGGCATTTAGAAGGCAGTGGTATAATCAGACAAAGTCAGCATGGATTTACAAAAGCGAAATCCTGCTTGACGAATCTATTGAAATTCTTTGAGGATGTAACTAGTAGAGTTGACCAAGGAGAAGCAGTGGATGTGGTTTATTTGGACTTTCAGAAGGCTTTTGACAAGGTCTCACATAACAGACTACCATGTAAAGTTAAAGCACATGAGATTGTATGTAATGTCTTGAGATGGATAGAAAACTGGTTAGCAGCAAGGAAGCAAAGAGTAATAAATGGGTCTTTTTCCGATTGGCAGTCAGTGACTCGTGGGGTTCTGCAGGGATCTGTGCTAGGACCCCAACTGTTCACATATATTAATGATTTGGAAGAGGGAACTGAGTGTATTATCCCCAAATTTGCAGATGATACAAAGTTGGGTGGGAGAGTGAGCTGTGAGGAGGATCCAGAAGTGGGGATCAGGATATTGAATTTGATGACCAGCCATGATCAAAGTGAATGGTGGAGCAGGCTCGAAGGGCCGAATGGCCCATTCCTGTTTCTATGTTAATCTTCACTTGTAGCTAAAATTTCCTGTTCTTGGACTACATCAAATACTCTACCCTAGTTGACTCTCCTTGTTATTACCTGAACAAGTTGAATCATATTAGTCTGAAATGAGACCTATCTTTAACAAATCCACGCTGACTGCCCCTGGCTGATGAGTACCTCGAAATGACAATTTATTCGGTTTCTCAGAATTCTTTCACTTGCCCACCATTGAGGTTTGGCTGACTGGTCTGTAATTACTTGTACTATCCTGTGTCCCTTTTTATACAGCAGTATAACATTAGCAGTCCTCCAGTAATACCCCTGCAGCAAGAGAGGATTGGAATAAGATGGTCAGAACCACTGCTATTTCTTCCCTTGCTTTAGCAGTCAAAGCAAAAATTGAAAATTTTGACTGGTCCATTGGTGATGGTATTATTTGATGTCAAACAATTTTATATGTCTCTATGTGTATCATATCAGTTGTCAGGTACCTTTATATTTTTTAATTGTTATATGATGCAAAAAGGTTAAGTTAATTTTAGGTAAATTGAGCGAGATGGAATCTAATCTTTATAACAACCGACAAAACTTAATACTTTTAAAGTAACTTTGATAGAAGAAAATACGTGTCGGGGGATATGTAAATAAAAAGTCTTGTGTATGGTACACATTTCCTGTGCACAAATCTTTTAGGATTTTACCTCAACATTTATAATAACAGTTGGTTAAAAAAACACTGTAATTGGTTTCCTGTCAGGGTGTAGATGCAAGTTCCTGCCTTTTGTGGTGCAAATTGATGAGCAGAGGCATTCTACCAATTTTCACTCAATGTGAAGGTAACTTTGATTTTTAATCAATCTTATCTCATTTAAATTTTTAAAAAATTATTTTCTTTTATTATTCTCTCCCTTGCCACCGTCTGAAATTCTTCACAATTCCTATCCATGATGCAGCCTCAAGTCATGGGCCAATTTTTTTCCGCCTTATTCAGCTTTGCATTGCAACTCTCGTGTCAGACGTAGACCAGGTTCAAGTTCCGTTCCTGTCCTCTTCCTCATAGACACTGTACTGTTCCCTTCTAACACTTGCCTCAGCTTTCTGCACATAATCAGCTGGGCAGCAATATGCACATTTTAAAAACATAATATTTCATAAACTTAGATCAACTTTTTTGATGAAATAACTTTTGTATGTATATAGACAGAGACAATCATTTACAGAGCATTTTTTAACCAGTTGCCCATTATAAATGTTGATGTAAAATCCTGGAAGTGTGTACCATACCCAAACTTTTGAATTATATGTCTCCCCAACATGTTTTTCATGCATCAGAATTACATCCAAAGCATTTAGTTTTATTGCTTATTATAAATAATTTAGATTCCATCCAGTGCCATTGTTTTTCATGTTTATTACTGACCATAGAACCATTGAAAATTACAGCTCAGAAACAGGCCTTTTGGCCCTTCTTGTCTGTGCCGAACCATTTTTTGCCTAGTCCCACTGACCTGCACTTGGACCATATCCCTCCACACCCCTCTCATCCATGAAACCGTCCAAGTTTTTCTTAAATGTTAAAAGCATTTACAACTTTATCCGGCAGCTTATTCCACACTCCCACCACTCTCTGCGTGAAGAAGCCCCCCTAATATTCCCTTTAAACTTTTCTCCTTTCACCCTTAACCCATGCCCTCTGGCTTTTTTCTCCCCTCGCCTCAGTGGAAAAAGCCTGCTTGCATTCACTCTATCTATACCCATCAAAATCTTATACACCTCTATCAAATCTCCCCTCATTCTTCTGCGCTCCAGGGAATAAAGTCCCAACCTATTCAATCTCTCTCTGTAACTCAGCTTCTCAAGTCCCGGCAACATCCTTGATAACCTTCTCTGCATTCTTTCAACCTTATTTACATCCTTCCTGTAACTAGGTGACCAAAACTGTACACAATATTCGAAATTCGGCCTCACCAATGCCTTAGATACATAACACTCCAACCTTTATACTCGATACTCCGATTTATAAAGGCCAATGTACCAAAGGCACTCTTTACAACCCTATCCACCTGTGACGTCACTTTTAGGGAATTCTGTACCTGTATTCCCAGATCCCTCTGTTCAACTGCACTCTTCAGAGTCCTACCATTTACCCTGTACGTTCTACTTTGGTTTGTCCTTCCAAAGTGCAATATCTCACACTTGTCTGCGTTAAATTGCATTTGCCATTTTTCAACTCATTTTTCGAGATGGTCCAAATCCCTCTACAAGCTTTGAAAGCCTTCCTCACTGTCCACTACACGTCCAATCTTTGTATCATCAGCAAATTTGCTGATCCAATTTACCACATTATCATCCAGATCATTGATATAGATGACAAACAACAATGGACCCAACACTGATCCCTGCGGCACACCACTAGTCACAGGCCTCCACTCAGAGAAGCAATCCTCCACAACCACTCTCTGGCTTCTTCCATTGAGCCAGTGTCTAATCCAATTTACTACCTCCCCATGTATACCCAGCGACTGAACCTTCCTAACTAACCTCCCATGAGGGACCTTGTCAAAGGCCTTGCTGAAATCTAGGTGGACAACATCCACTGCCTTCCCTTCATCCACTTTCCTGGTAACCTCCTCGAAAAACTCTTAATAGATTGGTCAAACATGACCTACCACACACAAAGCCATGTTTACTCTCCCTAATAAGTCCCTGTCTATCCAAATATTTGTAGATCCTATCCCTTATCACACCTTCCAATAACTTGCCCACCACCAACGTCAAACTTACTGTTCTATAATTTCCCGGATTTCTTTTGGAACTTTTTTGGAACAACGGAACAACATGAGCCACCCTCCAATCATCCGGCACCTCCCCCGTGAATACTGACATTTTAAATATGTCTGCCACGGCCCCTGCAAGTTAAACACTACCTTCCCTCAAGGTCCGTGGGAATATCCTATCCGGTCCTGGGGATTTATCCACTCTGATTTGCCTCAAGACAGCAAGCACCTCCTCCCCTTTAATCTGTAAAGGTTCCGTGACTTCCCTACCTGTTTGCCCTATTTCCGTAGACTCCATGCCCATTTCCTCAGTAACTACGGATGCAAAAAAACCATTTCGTATCTCCCCCATCTCTTTTGGTTCTATACACAGTCTACCATTCTGGTCTTCAAGAGGACCAATTAAAATTCTCCTGAACACATTTTACAAACTCTACCCCGTCTAAACCTTTAACAGTATGCAAGTCCCAATCTATATGTGGAAAATTAAAATCCCCTGCTATCACAACTTTGTGTTTCTTGCAGTTGTCAGCTATCTCTCTGCTGATTTGCTCCTCCAGTTCTCGCTGACTATTGGGTGGTCTATAATACAACCCCATTAATGTGGTCATACCATTCCTGTTTCTCAGCTCCACCCATAGGGCCTCTGTAGACAAGCTCCCTAATCTATCCTGCCTGAGTACCGCTGTAACATTTTCCCAGACCGACAATGCCACCCCACCCCACCCCCCCCCGACCCACCCCGGCCACCCCACCCCCAACCACCCGAGCTACACCCCCCCCATCCCAGCCACCCCCCCTCCCCCCTTCCAACCCCAGCCACTCCCACCCCGGCCAGCCCCCCCTCCACCCTGGCCACCCCCACCCATCACCATCACCACCCCAGCCACACCCCCCACACCGGCCAATGCACCCCCACCTGCCTGGCCACCCTGTACCCACCTCCACGCCGACCACTGCCCCCCCGCAACCCCCCCCCCGCCCTACCCCGGTCACCACCCCCGTCCCCACTCCCCCAGCCACCACCACCTCCCCACCCCTGACAAGACAAAAAAATTGGACAAGTCAGGTCTAACACGTTGCTAACCTTCATTATTCGATGGTATCACTGTCCTTGTTATAGCCATCTTTTTTCTGATTTTTGAGATGTGTCACAGACAAGGCTGGGATTTATTGCCATCCGTACCTACCCTGTGAAGGTGACAGTGGGCTTGCTTCTTTAATCATTCGTAGCAGTCAGATAAAACTAAATGACTTGCTCAGCCACTTCAGCAGCAGTTAAGCATGAACCACAGTGGCGGGGAACTGGTGTCACGGACTGAGCTGAATGGGTGAGAATAGGAAGTATGCTTTCCTCAAGAGCATAACTGAACCAGTTAGGTGTTTAAGACAATCTGCCAGTTTCATGGTCACTTCCACTTGTATCATTTTTTTTTATTTCTAGATTTTCTTAAAAATGGCCATTAAATTCTCAAAATGCCACAGTGAGATTTGAACTCACATTTAATATTAATCTTCAGATGAAATCAAACAAGCTAGCCAGCTGTATCAAATTGCTACAGAGGTTCAAGGGAAAGGCCTAGCATCACTCTCAGGGCAATAAAGGCTGATCTTGTCAGAGATACTTATGTTCCAAAATGGTTAAAGACAAAACAAAGCAGATTCGATTTTTTCAACACCTCAGTTGTCTCCATGATTAATTTCTTTCAGTGCAGCCAACAGCCTTTTCAAAGCATATTTAATATTGTGAGCATATGGAACATAAAATGGCCACATTTTTGCTTAATGGATGTAATTCCAATAGCCAGATTAATCCTTCTGTTTGAAAGGTTGTAAGTAAGCCATTACACATTTTTAAAGAACGTAAATCCATTACCTCACTAGTTGTGCAATTTCTTACTTTTATTTCATTAACACAGGAGTACTTTCAAGTTCCAGTGTGCCTCAGATGGATTTTCCAATCTTGTGAATTTTACTTTGAAATTATACCTCTTTTGAGGCATCTAAAAGCAAATTAATAACTGTGTCATTCCGTAAACTTCATGTACCTGGACCCTGGTACTAAACAGGAAATCAATCATTCGGGAATAAGATAAAGAATTTATTCGCGTGGGCACAGTAGTTTCCAGAGGTCGCTTTGACAGTGCAATTTGCCCAGAATCGGCAAAAGCAGTATAAAATGGAATTTCAAATCAAGTTTCAATGATTTTTTTGTGCTAGTTTATAAACATAGTGCTGGAATCCAACCTGGCCAACAAAACTGACCTACAGAGAGAGCAAATTAACACCATGGTATGTTTCCACTAATTCTTTTTTAGCTTACTTGGTGGATATGGGCATTACTCACAAGACGAGAATTTGTTATCCATCCCTAATTGCCCTTAAATTGAGTGGCTTACTATGTCATTTCAGAAGGTAGTTAACCATATTGCTGTGGATGGAAGTTATGTAGGCCACATTAGGGAAGGATAGTAGATTTCCTTTCCTAAAGGACATTCGTGAACTAGATTTTTTTTCTTATTCATTCATGGGACATGCACATTGCTGGCTGGCAAGCATTTGTTGCCCAAATGCTAGGCAAATCGTAATTACCCTTGGGAAGGTAGTGGTGAGCTGCCTTCTTGAAACGCTGCAGTCCACTGGCTGTGAGGTGACCCACAACGCCATTAGGGAGGGAATTCCAGGATTTTGACCCAGCAACTGCAAAGGAATGGTGATATATTTCCAAGTCAAGATGGTGAGTGGCTTGGAGGGGAACTTGCAGGTGGTGATGTTCCCATGTATCTGCTGCGCTTGTCCTTCTCGGTGGAAGTGGTCGTGGGTTTGGAAGCTGCTGATCTTTGGTGAATTTCTGTAGTGCATCTTGTAGTGAGTACACTACGGTCAAATGTGGCCTTGATGTCAAGGGCTGTCACTCTCGCCTCACCTCACCTCTGGAAATCAGCTCTTTTGTCTGTGTTTGAACCAAGGCTGTAATGAGGTCAGGAGCTGAGTGACCCTGGTGAAATTTAAACTGGGTACTGAGCAGGTTATTACTGAGCGAGGACTGCTTGATAGCACCGTTGATGACTCTTCCATCGCTTCACTGATGATTGAGAGCAGACTGATGGGGCGGTAATTGGCCAGGTTGGATTTGTCCTGCTTTTTGTGAAGTGGACAATATGGCACTTGGTGTGTGTTAGAGTAAGAGCAGTAGAGTTTTGGATGATCATGTATCAGGGTTTCAAGAGTAGGCAGGCGTGTGGATGGGTGATTGTTATGCAGGTTGAAGTAAGCAGCCTTTATGCTTAAAAGGATGTGGCGTCAGAAGCTCAGCCCAGAGTCAAGTAAGATAGAAAGAATTGTATTAGCTTTATTGATTGCTGCTCTGTTTCATGTTGGACATGTTTAGCATCAAGTCTATTAAGACTCCTGGTTTTGTTGCAGTTTTAGCTTTGCTATTTAAACACTTTTCACTGAGTATGTGTAGCATCTATTTTTCCTTCCTCAGCTTTGGTCAGAGTCCATCTAAAGAAAGGATATACTGGCCTTGGAGAGGATGCAGTGCAGTTTCACCCAATTCATATCAGGTTCAAAGGTTTACATTATGAAGACAGGGTTCATAAAATTGGGTTTTACTCCACTAAGTTTAAAATATTGAAGAGCGATGTAATTGAAGTGTTTAAAATGATAAAACAATTTGATAAAATAGATTTGCTCTTTCCTTTGGCAGGTGTATCCAGAATGTGAGGACAACTCTAAAATTAAAACTAAGCCATTCAGTCATGAGCTCAGGAGACACTTTTTAATACAAAGGGTATTGAATATCTGGAACTCCCGGCCCCATGAGGCTGTAGTTGCTGGCACAGTTGAAACTTCCAAGACCAAGATCCATAGATTTTTATTCAGCAAGGAAATTGGTGAATGGAGTTCAGGTACAAATCAGCCATGATCTAACTCTCGTCAACAATCCTTTGAGAAATTTCCCACTCCTCCAATGACTCCCCTTGTCAGACCCAATATAGACTGAGACCTAACTTAAATAATTCGACCATCCCTGGAACTTCCTTTCGAATCAACGTCAAACCAATTTCACGAGTACCATGCACACTTCTGCTGATTCTGTGCATTGACATGAGATTCAGGGTCACTAAATGATCTGAATTAAAATACCTATGAAGTATAAAAGCTCTTCATCAAGGCCTCATTTTTCTTACTTTTTGCTAATGCTCTTTTTTCTGTTTTTGGAGGAATCAGAACCTTCACATCAGCGCTAAAAATGGAGAAGCAGCAGATTCATCTGATATTTCTACATTGCCCTGCCATTCATGAGGTATTCTTCCTCGCTAAAATTAGGAGAATCCCAGAACTGGTTAAGGGATCACTTTTTACTCTAACTGGTTTCACCTTTTTTGATAAACTCTCAAAGGGACACGAGATTGTTGTGGCAGATGACTATGAGATCCTAAAGGAACATTTCTCATCAGTATTTACTGTTGAGAAAAGCATAGATGATAGGGAACTTGGGGAAATAAATAGTGATGTCTTGAGGAGTGTACATATTACAGAGAAGGAGGTACTGGAAGTCTTAAAGCACAACAAGGTAGATAAATCCCCGGGACCTGATGAAATGTATCCCAGGACATTGCGGGAGGCGAGGGAGGAAATTGCGGGTCCCCTTGCAGAGATATTTGAATCATCGATAGTCACAGGTGAGGTGCCTAAAGACTGGAGGGTGGCAAGTGTGGTAACTTTGTTTAAGAAGGCCTGCAGGGAAAAGCCTGGGAACTACAGGCTGGTGAGCCTCACATCTGTAGTAGGTCAAGTTGTTAGAAAGTATTTTGAGAGACAGGATCTACAGGCATTTAGAGAGGCAAGGACTGATTAGGGATAGTCAGCATGGCTTTGTGAGTGGAAAATCGTGTCTCACAAATTTGATTGCGTTTTTTGAAGGGGTAACCAAGAAGGTAGATAAGGGTAGTGCAGTTGATGTTGTCTACATGGACTTTATCGAGGCCTTTGACAAGGGACCGCATCGTAGTTTGTTGCATAAGATTAAATCTCACGGGATCCAGGGTAAGGTAGCCAAATGGATACAAAATTGGCTTGATGATAGAAGCCAGAGGCTGGTTGCAGAGGGTTGTTTTTCCAACTGGAGGCCTGTGACCAATGGTGTGCCTCAGGGATTAGTGCTGTTATTTGTCATTTATATTAATGATTTGGATGAGAATAAAAGAGGCATGGTTAGTAAGTTTGCAGATGACACCAAGATTGGTGGCATAGTAGACAATGAAGAAGGTTATCGAGGATTGCAACGGGATCTTGATCAATTGTGCTAGTGGGCTGACGAATGGCAGATGGAGTTTAATTTAGATAAATGCGAGGTGATGCATTTTGGTAGATTGAACCAGGGCAGGACTTATTCAGTTAATGGTAGGGCGATGGGGAGAGTTACAGAACAAAGAGATCTAAGGGTACATGTTCATAGCTTCTTGAAAGTGGAGTCACAGGTGGACAGAGTGGTGAAGAAGGCATTCGGCATGCTTGGTTTCATTTGTCAGAACATTGAATACAGGAGTTGGGATGTCTTGTTGAAGTTGTACAAGACTCTGGCAAGGCCACACTTGGAATACTGTGTATAGTTCTGGTCACCCTATCATAGAAAGGACATGATTAAACTGGAAAGAATGCAGAAAAAATTTACTACCATGCTACCGGGACTTGATGGCTTGAGTTATAAGGAGAGGTTGGATAGACTGGGACTTTTTTCTCTGGAGTGTAGAAGGCTGAGGGGTGATCTTATAAAGGTCTATAAAATAATGAGGGGCATAGATCAACCCAAAGGAAGGGAAGTCTAAAATTAGAGGGCATAAGTTTAAGGTGAGAGAGAAGAGATACAAAAGGGTCCAAAGGGGCAATTTTTTTCACACACAGGATGGTGAGTGTCTGGAACAAGCTGCCAGAGGCAGTAGTAGAGGCGGGTACAATTTTGTCTTTCAGAAAGCATTTAGACAGTTACATGGGCAAGATGGGTACAGAGGAATATGGGCCAAATGCGGGCAATTAGGAATTAATTGGGAGTTGGCAATTAGGGGTTTAAAGAAAAGGGGCAGCATGGATAAGTTGGGCTGAAGGGCCTGTTTCCATGCTGTAACCATCTATTACTCTCTGGGCCCGATTTTACCATTGCATCGCGCCCATGTTTGGGTGCAAAAACTTGGTAAAGTCGGGCGTGAGGCAATTAGCACGATCCGCGCCTGCGTCTGCCCACTTTACCAAGGCCACTTTATCAAATGCATGCATTTGAATTAATGGGCTGCCCAGCCAACTTCACCAGCATTTCTCCCTTTACCATCACGTTCGCCCATCCAGATTCGGCACAAAACAGACATGCTTGGCAAAGGTCTGTTTCGGGTGCTCCAACCTCTGAAGAGGTAAGTTTAGAGCTTCCAGCGGCTCTCTAACTCAGATCGATTGTTGGGAGTGGTCGGGGGGAGGGGCAGGCGGAGGGAGACGATCCAGATCATTCTCTGGTTTGGGGGGGGGGGGGGGGGGCGGCGCGGTAGAAGGGAGACCAGAATCGCTGGCTCCTTAGTTTGGCTGATGTCAAAACAGAGCCAGCATTTTTGGGTGTTCAGGGGAGATGAGTATTATCGCGGTTACAGGAGGAAGTATTGTTGAAAGGGTCGGATGGGTGAACATTTTGGGGGCTACGGGAGACGGTGAATATTGTCAGGGAGGTGAGGGACAGTGAGCATTGTTGGGAGGGTGTTGGAGGTGTGAGCATTGTTGGCATGAGGGAGGGATGAGCATGGTTAAGGATGCAGGGGTGTGACCAGTGTCGTGTGCTAGTGGGGGGGGGGGGGGGGGGCGCTTTGTTGAAGATGCAATGTGGGTGAGGAACATTGTCAGGTTTGTGCAGCGACATTGTTGGGGGCTGCGCAGTGGGTGATTATTTACAAGGGGGTGGGGGGTTGCAGAGTGGTGAGCATTGTTGTGCGGTGCAGGGAGTGAGCATTATCAGGAGGGTTGGGGGGGAGTGAGCAATGCCAGGAATAATTGAGAGAGGTGAGCATTGTTGGGGGTGCAGGGTAGATGAATGTTGGGGAGTTAGAATAGAATAGAACAGTACAGCACAGAACAGGCCCTTCGGCCCACGATGTTGTGCCGAGCTTTGTCTGAAACCCAGATCAAGCTATTTCCTCCCTATCATCCCGAAGTACTCCATGTGCCTATCCAATAGCTTCTTAAATGTTCCTAAAGTTTCTGACTCCACTATCCCTGCAGGCAGTCCATTCCACACCCCAACCACTCTCTGAGTAAAAAACCTACCTCGGACATCCTTCCTATATCTCCCACCATGAACCCTATAGTTATGCTCCCTAGTTACCGCTCCATTCACCCGAGGAAATAGTCTTTGAACGTTCACTCCATCTATCCCCCTCATCATCTTATAAACCTCTATCAAGTCTCCTCTCAACCTCCTCCGCTCCAAAGAGAAAAGCCCAAGTTCCCTCAACCTTTCCTCATAAGACCTACCCTCCAAACCAGGCAGCATCCTGGTAAATCTCCTTTGCACTCTTTCCAGTGTCTCCACATCCTTCTTGTAGTGAGGTGACCAGAACTGCACACAATATTCCAAATGTGGTCTCAGCAAGGTCCTGGACAGTTGCAGCATAACCCCACGGCTCTTAAACTCCAACCCCCTGTTAATGAACGGCAACACACTATAGGCCTTCTTCACGGCTCTATCCACTTGAGTGGCAACCTTCAGAGATCTATGGATATGAACCCCAAGATCTCTCTGTTCCTCCACATTCTTCAGAACCCTACCTTTGACCCTGTAATCCACATTTAAATTTGTCCTACCAAAATGAATCACCTCGCATTTGTCAGGGTTAAACTCCATTTGCCATTTTTTGAGTGTCACAACTGGTGTTGTGACCAGTATCAGAGATTATGGAGGGGAAACGGTGTTAGGGGAGGCTGAGCAGTGATGTGAGTGGTTGAGGAGGAAACCGAACAAAGACAAGAGATTTAAAATCTCTTCAGGTCAATGAACTTAAGGGATATGTATTCATAAAATCAGAAGAATTAGGAGAAGTTGTAGACTATTCTGCCAATCAAACTCAGCCATTTGATAAGATCTTGGCTCATCTGACTGGCTTTACCTTCACTTTCCTGCCTGCTCCCATAACCTTTGACTCCCTTGTTAATCAGAAATCTGTCTTACTCAGCCTTGAATATATTCAATGAACCAGTCTCCACTGTTCTCTATGGAAGAACATTCCAAGGAGAGTTCCTCTCAGGATCTACTCTCAGCACCTCCCTTGTGAAGCCCCTTCAGAACCTCACATGTTTCAATATCATCACCTCCCATTCCTCCAAACTGCACAAAGTATAGGCCCAACCTGCTGAACCTTTCCTCATTAGACATGATAAAGGGCATCAGTGCAATTAGGTTTTGCCACAAGGCCTCCCCAGATTGCTCGGTGATGATTCAAGCTGGGACAGGAATATCCAAAGGCTTGAGCACTGGATAAGTAGTGAGAAAGCACTGCTCAGTAGCTGATTGGAAACCTGGGCCAATACTTCAGATAGGGTCTGGTCAAGTTTAAGGAGAACTTTCTCCCTGTGGAATTGGGTTGATAACTCTAATTTATCCTGTCGAGCTGAACATGTGACATCTGCCAGCAGTGTGAACATTGTGAGGGAACCCAGAGTTATAAGATTAAAAAGTGTGATTTCCACTGTGAAGTCGGGATAAAAATTAAAAGCTGGATTCATCTGCTGCACAAAGGTTCAGAGGTTTATAAGCATTCCTTGGCATAATTGTGTGCTCAAGGACACTAACATCATGGGGCATACGATATGATATATCCTTCTTCATCAGGCAGTTTGTGAATAACAGGAACTGGCGTCTACATCACCACAGCAATGCATTGATAAATTGTAAGATACCATAGTCTAACAATGATGTGGAGATGCCGGCATTGGACTGCTGAAGGAAGCTCAACCCTCTGAATTACTCCTGACATTGTTCACTCCCCCAACCCTCCTGATGATGCTCATTCCCTACACCACATAACAATGATCATCACTCTGCAACCTCCCCCCGCCCCCCATCTTGTAAATGTTCACCCACTGCTCAGCCCCCACCTGCTGAAGGAGCAGCGCTCTGAAAGCTCGTGATTCCAGATAAACCTGTTGGACTTTAACTTGGTGTTGTGGGACTTCTTACTATAATCTTACAATGGATAACATTAAGGATGGCCTTAAATCACTTGTCAATGAATTCTGGAAGCAGAGTGAAACAAGAAAGTGTCCACCATCTACATCTCACAGTATCATGTTTACTCGAAGAATGTTGACGAAAACAAAAGATGTTGGGGACAATTTTCTGCGCATGCGCTGATCTGTCAGTGGGGAGATTGAGCACGCAAACTGCACACCCTCGCCCCGCGCCCCCACCCCCCGCCCTCCCCCCACCCCGCCAAATTGCCGGCCTCCCAATCGCCAGCTTCCCCGACCAAACCCCATGATCGTCGGCCTCCATGACTTCTCCAATGGCTGGCTTACCCAACCGACACCCCCCATGACCAGCCCCAATTGCCCTCCTCCTGCTTAACCCCACCGATCCCTAATGTAGAGTGCGCAGCAGGGTCCCCCACCACTACCGATCAGCCTCGTCCTCAGAAGGCCCCACTCCCTTGGTACTGCTAGGTGTCCGGTGAGCAATGCCAGGGTTCCCAGTGGAACCCCACCCCTTGACCTCCCGGAGTGCGTGGGGGGAGCCTCAATGGTCTCTGTCCCCACCAACGGAGTGATCATGCCTGGTCCTTGTTGATGGAAACCAGCTTCAGTCCCTGCTGGTGGGAACCTCAGCTGGCTGGGGGGTGGGTGGAGAGGGAGCATGAACGAGCCTCAATGGTATCATCCAGGCTCACTCATGATATGGAAATTGGAATTTCCACATGGTAATCAGCCTCACACTAATTGCCGGCGTGAGGCTGATGACGTTCTAAAAAAAGGGCCATTTCTCAGCCTGCTGGCTACTTCAGTGCAGCAGGCCAGGAAAAATGCACCTATTGCCCAGCATGTGTGCTTTTTGCTGGTTCAGCTTCTTTATGGGTTTTTAGATTCACTCCAGCAGCTTTCATGGTAAAAGTGTAACTACTGTAGTGTGACAGTGATAGTTCTCCCCTTAAATTGGGATCGTGCCATCTTACTGTCCTCTGTACATTACTACTCAGGGATTTAAAATATATAGTCTCCAAATATTGATAGGTATCTTAAATATCTATCTGGAACATTATTCAAATTGACAAGGTACTTGCTCCCTGTGTGGATGAAGAAAAGGACTGTAGGGAGGATAAGCTAACTGACCACTGTGCTGTGGCACAGGCAGCCATTCAAGAGGGGGGAGTAAAAAGAAAAGTGGTAGTGGGAGGCGATTCTGTAATTCGGGAGACAGATCGCATCCTTTGTAAGCAGGATAAAGAGTCCCGCATGGTATGTTGCCGACCTGGTGCCAGGGTAAGGGACATATCTAACCGGTTTGAAAGGATATTGAAGTGGGAGGGGGAGGGGGTGGATGGATCCAGTTACTGTGGTCCATGTAGTGACAAACATGGGCAGGAATAGGCAGGAGGACCTGTTTGGGGAATATCAGGAACTAGAAACCAAATTAAAGAACAGGTCCTCAAGGGTTATAATCTCTGGATTATTACTCGAGCCACATGCGAATTGGCAAAGAGAGAAGAAGATTAGGGAGGTAAACACGTGGCTAAAGGAGTGGTGTGGGGAAGAGGGGTTCCATTTTGTAGGGAACTGGCATCAGTCTTGCAACAAGAGAGAACTGTACTGATGGGATGGGCTCCACCTAAACTGATCTGGGACCAGGACCCTAGCGGAAAGGCTAAATAGGGAAGTCACAAGGACTTTAAACTAGTAAAGGGGGGAGCGTGAGGGGCAGGGGCAGAGCTCAGTAGAAGTTAGTAAAGTTTCCAGAACTAGTCATAGAGTAGAGAGTATGGAAATTGGCAGGAATAAAACTTCAGGCACAACAGATAAAGGGACAACTATGGGAAGAAGGGCAGTCAACACAGCACTGAGGGTGCTGTACCTAAATGCGCGCAGTATATGGAGCAAGGTAAATGAGCTGGAAGCACACATTGTAATTGAAGGGTACGATGTTGTGGGCATCACAGATAAGTGGCTGCAAGGGGATCAGAGGCGGGATCTGAATATCCAAGAATATGTGTCCTATCAAAAGGACAGGCAGATGGGTCGAAGAGGCGGTGTTGCCTTGTTGGTAAGAAACAAAATTAATCATTAGTAAAAAGTTGGGGAAGGGATGGGTAGGATCTGTGTGGGTAGAGCTGAGGAATCGCAAAGGGAAAAAGACCTTGATTGGAGTTATGTACTAGCAGTACTCAGGAATCTTGTTGGACCGAAAATAAATCAGGATATAGAAAAGGCAATATTACAGTAATCTGGGGGGATTTCAACATGCAAGATGGACTGGGAAAATCAAGTTGGTAGCAGACCCCAAGATAAAGAATTTGTGGAATGTCTATGGGATGTTTT
>NW_027590988.1:125000-133382 GCF_964213995.1 Mustelus asterias | reverse complement strand
TGTCTCCCTTACTCTGTGTCTCCCTCTCTGTGTGTCTCCCTCTCTGTGTGTCTCCCTCTCTCTGTGTCTCCCTCTCTGTGTGTCTCCCTCTCTGTGTGTCTCCCTCTCTGTGTGTCTCCCGCTCTGTGTGTCTCCCTCTCTGTGTGTCTCCCTCTCTGTGTGTCTCCCTCTCTGTTTCTCTCCCTCTCTGTGTCTCTCCCTCTCTGTGTCTCTCCCTCTCTGTGTCTCTCCCTCTCTGTGTCTCTCCCTCTCTGTGTCTCTCCCTCTCTGTGTCTCTCCCTCTCTGTGTCTCTCCCTCTCTCTGTCTCTCCCTCTCTCTGTCTCTCCCTCTCTCTGTCTCTCCCTCTCTCTGTCTCTGTCTCTCTCTGTCTCTCGGTCTGTCTCTCCCTCCCTCTGTGTCTCCCTCCCTCTGTGTCTCCCTCCCTCTGTGTCTCCCTCCCTCTGTGTCTCCCTCCCTCTGTGTCTCCCTCCCTCTGTGTCTCCCTCCCTCTGTGTCTCCCTCCCTCTGTGTCTCCCTCCCTCCCTCTCTGTCTCCCTCCCTCTCTGTCTCCCTCCCTCTCTGTCTCCCTCCCTCTCTGTCTCCCTCCCTCTCTGTCTCCCTCCCTCTCTGTCTCCCTCCCTCTCTGTCTCCCTCCCTCTCTGTCTCCCTCCCTCTCTGTCTCCCTCCCTCTCTGTCTCCCTCCCTCTCTGTCTCCCTCCCTCTCTGTCTCCCTCCCTCTCTGTCTCCCTCCCTCTCTGTCTCCCTCCCTCTCTGTCTCCCTCCCTCTCTGTCTCCCTCCCTCTCTGTCTCCCTCCCTCTCTGTCTCCCTCCCTCTCTGTCTCCCTCCCTCTCTGTCTCCCTCCCTCTCTGTCTCCCTCCCTCTCTGTCTCCCTCCCTCTCTGTCTCTCTCCCTCTCTGTCTCTCTCCCTCTCTGTCTCTCCATCTTTGTCTCTCTCTGTCTCTCTCTTGGTCTGTCCCTCTCTCTCTTTCTCTCTGTCCCTCTCTCTGTCTGTGTCTCCCTCCCTCTGTGTCTCCCTCCCTCTGTGTCTCCCTCCCTCTGTGTCTCCCTCCCTCTGTGTCTCCCTCCCTCTGTGTCTCCCTCCCTCTGTGTCTCCCTCCCTCTGTGTCTCCCTCCCTCTGTGTCTCCCTCCCTCTCTCTGTCTCCCTCCCTCTCTCTGTCTCCCTCTCTCTGTTTCTCTCTCTCTCCCTCTCTGTCTCAGTCTCTCTCTGACTTTGTCTCTCTCTGTCTCTCTCTCTCTGCCTCTGTTTCTCTCTCTCTTTCTGGCCCCCTCTCGCTCTGTCTCTCTCTCTCTCTTGGACAATTTGATCCAAGTTGTCAGGAGAATAATGGAAACTGATAGCACAGAGAGAGAGAAATGTTTCTTGTTGGTTATCCACCTCCTCCTGTCCCACCATCCTCCCATATCTGTTTTCCTTTCATTCTGGCTCCGTGACCATCCACAATTTGAATTGTTTCACCATTGGGAGCTGTGTCTTCATCTGCGTGGGCTCCAACTCTGGAATTCCTTCCCTGAACGTTTTATTAAAATACATCCATGGGATGTGGGCCTGGCTGGTTCTGCCAGCGTTTACTCCTCGTCCCTAATTGCTCATGAACTGAGTGGCTTGCTAGGCCATTTCAAACAGCATCTAAGAGTCAACCACATTGCTGTGAGGCTGGAGTCACATGTAGGCCCGACCAGGTAAGGACGGCAGATTTCCTTCCCTAAAGAACATTAGTGAAGCAGATTGGTTTTCTCCATTTTAACACCTCCTTTTCCTCCAATTAAAATAGTCCATAAAAACCATCTGGCCAAACCTTTGGGACATGTGACCCTAAACTCTCCTGTGACTCGGGGTCAAATTTCTCACATTAAGGCTCCTGTGAAGCATCTTGGGATGATACTGTCCAAGGTGCTCTATAAATGCAAGTTGTTGTTGTGTGTGTCTGAGTGTCAGCTTCTGTCCATGTCCAGGACACTGCAGGTAACAGAGAATGATTCACTCTGGTCTGCGATTGTACATCTCGTGTGTGTCTCAGTGTCAGCTCTGAAACATGTACAGCACTATCCCATCCTGTTTCTGTGTCTCTCTGCCTCTGTATCTGTAACTCTCCCTCTCGCTCCATTTCTCTCCCCAGGACTGAAACAAACTCGAGATTAAATCCCACACTGGGATGCTGTTCAATGTGAGTTCAATTTTCCCAGAAATAAAAATCCTCAATTAAAAATTCCTTTGACACAGCAGAGGGAACTTTTCTCAAAGTGAATTTGCGGCTGTCTTGAATTTGAACCCAAGTTTTCAATATGGGGGTGGCACAGTGATGCTGGGGTTAGCACTGCTTCCTCACAGTGTCAGGGACCCGCCTTCGATTCCCAGCATGGCTCACTTTCTGACTGGAGTTTGAACGTCCTTCCCGTGTTTGTGTGGGTTTCCTCCGGGTGCTCCGGTTTCATCCCACACTCCAAAGATAGAACAAAGAAAATCACAGCACGGGAACAGGTCTTTCGGCTCTCCAATCCTGCACCGACCATGCTGCCTGACTGAACTAAAACCCCCTACCCTTCCGGGGACCATATCCCTCCATTCCCATCTTATTCATGTCTTTGTCAAGACGCCCTTGAAAAGTCACTAGCGTATCCGTTTCCACTCCCTCCCCCGGCAACGAGTTCCAGGCACCCACCACCCTCTGTGTAAAAAAACTTTCCTCCCACATCTCCTTTAAACCTTGCCCCTCGCACCTTAAACCTATGCCCCCGAGTAATAACTCTTCCACCCTGGGAAAAAGCTTCTGACTATCCACTCTGTCCATGCCCCCTCATAATCTGGCAGACTTCTATCAGGTGTACAGGTTAGGTGGATTGGCCAAGCTAAATTGTCCCTTAGTGTCAGGAGGAGTGGCTGAGGTAAATGTATGGGATGATAGGGATGGGGCCTGGGTGGGATTGTGGTCAGTGCAGACTCGATGGGCCGAATGGCCTCCTGCACTGCAGGATTCTATGAACCCTGTTCTGTATTTGGTTTGGGATTGTTTGTTGAAAAGTGTAGTTGAAGTGTTACTCTGTAATGCTGGAATTTAGGCTACGGGATGATTGGATCAAACACTTCAAGATAATAAGGGGAATGGAGAGGAATGATAAAGAACAACTTTTCCTGCTGGTTGGGGAGTCCAGGACTTGGGGACATTGGATTTCAAACAATGTTGAGGATTTTAGACTTGTCGGAGTGGAATTCAGAAACACTTTGCCACACCAGCTGTGATATTAGTTTGGAACTACCTTCTATAATTCGCAGTTGATGCTCAGTCGCTTATTAATGTTTAACTCTGAGGTCGATAGATTATATTTTTATACGGGAGAAGCAATTTAAAATCAATGGGTCAATGTTAAAATGGATGCAGGAACAGAGAGACCTGGGCTTTCAGTTCAGTTTTACATCTTAAAGATTCAACCTGGGGCTCAGAATCTGTCAGTTGAATCTACTTTTCCCACCTGATAAAATGTCAACAATTGTCTTGGGGAATGTGACAAAAGGTGACATTCCTGCACAGTGGGGTTGGGAGGTTGTTTGAAAGGAGATTCAGATTGTATCAGAAAGCGTCAATTAGATTGTGTCTCTTTGGAGAAGGCGCATATTTCACAGGAAACGCCCCGAGATAAAGACTAGTTTCACCAATGTCTGAGTAACTTTCAAAGTCTGCAGACGCATGAAGGGGGCACAGATATTGTAATATTCAGAGCAGGAGATGGGGGACAATCACAGAATTGAAGATGTGAGGCCATCTCCTGTTTCTGAATGTCAGTGTTTAGCTTTTAAACTTTAGTCCTGGGCTAATAATTCCAAGTTTGCAATCCCACACTTTGCTGTTGTGAATTTGAGTTGTGAATTTTCTGAAATTGGTTGTGTAATAAAACTCCATGCAGGATGCAATGATTCCCATTCTGTCTCTGCTGCTGCAAAGCCCCCGTGTCTGTCTCAGTTTCATCGTATTTATCAATGATTTGAGATCCTAGAATCATAGAATCCCTAAAGGGCAGACCATTCGGCCCATCGAGTCTGCATTGACCACAATCCCACCCAGGCCCTATTCCCGTAACCACATATAGTTACCCTGTTAATCCCCTGACACTAGGGTCAATTTATCGTGGCCAATCCACCTGACCCGCACATGTTTGGACTGTGGGAGGAAACTGGAGCACCCGGAGGAAACCCACGCAGACACTGGGAGAACTCTACACTGACAGCGAGCTGAGGCTGGAATTGAACCTGGGTCCCTGGCGCTGTGCTAACCACAGAGCCACCATGCTGTTCATCATAGAATCCCTAAAGTGCAGAAGGAGGTCCTTTGGCCCATCAAGCCTGCCCCCGACAACAAGACCTCCCGGGCCTGAATCCCCCTAACACTAAGGGGCAATTGAGCACGGCCAATCAACCGAACCCGCACATCTTTGGAGTGTGGGAGGAAACCAGAAGCTTCAAATGGCAAAGAGGTATTCCACTGCATAAGAGGCCATTCAGCTCATTGAGTCTGCACAGACTTGATGACAGAGTATCTTACCCAGGCCCTCAGCCCAGCCCTATCCCCATAACCCCATTGCTAATCCATCTAACCTATATATCTTGCGAGTGTGGAAGGTAACCAGAGCACCCGGAGGAAACCCACGCAGACACGGGGAGAATGTGCAAACTCCACACAGTCACCCGAGGCTGGAATTGAACCCGGGTCCCTGATGCTGTGAGGCAGCAGTACGAACCACTGTGCCACCGGGCCGCCCGAAAGTTAAATGTCTTAACTGAGTGGTTCAAAGAGTGAAAGATGGATTTCATTGCAGACAATTATGTGGTCACCCACTTGAAAAAGGATAGAACAGATTGCTTTATGAATGGGGAAAAGCTGGAAAGAGTGGAGGCCCAAAGAGACTTGGGGCGGTCACATCAACATAGAAAATAGGAGGAGGAGGAGGCCATTCAGCCCTTCGAGCCTGACCCACCATTCAACACTATCATGGCCGATCCTCTGTCTCAATGCCATACCCCAGCGGTCTCCCCATACACCTCGACACCTTTAGAGTCTAGAAATCTATCTATTTCCTTCTTAAATATATTCAGTGACTTGGTCTCCACAGCTTTCTGTGGGAGAGAATTCCACAGGTTCACCACCCTCTGAGTGAAGAGGTTTCCCCTCATCTCAGTCCCAAATGGCCTCCCCCGTATCCTGAGACTGTGACCCCTTGTTCCAGACACCCCCAGCCGGAGGAAACAATATCCCTGTATCCAGCCTGTCCAGCACTGTCAGAATTTTATACCTTTCAATTCGATCCCCGCTCACTCTTCTACATTCCAGTGAATACAGGCCCAGCCGACCCAATCTCCCCTCAGACATCAATGCTGCCATCCCAGGAATCAGTCTGGTGAACATTCACTGCTCTCCCTCTGTGGCAAGTACATCCTTCCTCAGATAAGGAGAGGAACACTGTACACAAGACTCCAGGTGTGGTCTCACCGAGGCTCTGTCCAGCTGCAGTAAGACATCCTTGCTCTTCTACTCCAATCCTCTTGCAATGAAGGCCAACATCCCATTGGTCTTCCTAACTGCTTGCTGTAGCTGCATGCTTGCTTTCAGTGACTGGTGTTCTCAGATACCCAGGTCCCTTTGTACAACATTTCCCAATCTATCACCATTCAACTAATACTCTGCCATTCTCTTCCTCCGTCCAAAGTGGATAACGTCACATTTATCCACATTATTCTGCATCTGCCATGTATTTCCCCACTCACTCAACTTGTCTAAATCACCCCGAAGCCTCTTCACATCCTCCTCATCACTCACATTCCCACCAAGTTTCGTCTCATCAGCAAACTTGAGAATATTACATTTGGTTCCCTCATCCAAATCACTGATGTGTTTTGTGAATAGCTGGGACCCAAGAACTGACCCCTGCGGGACCCCACTCGTCACTGCCTGCTGCTTAGAAAAAGATTCATTTATTCCTGTCTGTGCGGAGTCCGCATGTTCTCCCTGTGTCTGCGTGGGTTTCCTCCGGATGCTCCGGTTTCCTCCCTCAGTCTGAAAGACGTGCTGTTTAGGGTGCATTGGCCATGCTAAATTCTCCCTCAGTGTTACCCGAACAGGCGCCGGAGTGTAGCGACTAAGGGATTTTCACAGTAACTTCATTACCGTGTTAATGTAAGCCGACTTGTGACACAAATAAATAAACTTCTAAACTTCTTTCAAAGCTAAATTAGGAAGCACTTCTTCACACGAGATGTGGTTAAAGTTTGGTACTGTCTTCTGTAAATGAGCCCTCCCTATATCCCCCAGTCCCACCATCCTCTGATATCTGTTTTCCTTTAATCCTGGCTCCCTGACCATTCCCCATTTTAATCCTTTCACCATTGGGGTCTGCAGTTCAACTGTGTGGCTCCAACTCTGGAATTCCTTCCCAAAACTCTGTCTTCATCCCTCCCTTTCCACCATTCAGACATTTCCTAAAAACAACCCCTTTTTGACCAGAGCTTTGGGGCAATTCTTTTGTCCCTAAACTCGCCTGTGACTCGGCTTCTAATTTTTCACTCCAGGCTCCTGTGAAGCATCTGAGGACGTTTCTGTTCAAGGTGCTATATCAATGCAGGTTGTTGTTTTATGTGTCTGAGTGTCAGTTTCTCTCAATGTCCAGGACACTGCAGGTAACAGAGAATGATTCATTCCCCACTCAACCATTCCCATCAAGCCACGGGGTCAACCTGGCATCCCTTAAAAATGAGGTGTCAACCTGGTGAAGCTCCCAAACAGGAGCGGGCAGCACGGTGGCACCAGTGGTTAGCACTGCTGTGTCACAGCACCAGGGACACAAGTTCATATCCAGCCTCGGGTCACTATCTGCATGGGTTTCCTCCGAGTGCCGCTCTTCCTTCTCTCAGCCCAAAGATGTGCGGGTTCGGTGGATTGGCCATGCTAAATTTCCCCATAGTCTTAGGGGGATTAGCAGGGTAAATACTTTGACTTGATTCATTATTTTGATTTGATTTATTATTATCATATTAGTATACAGTGAAAAGTCTTGTTTCTTGCGCGCTATACATACAAAGCATACTGTTCATAGAGAAGGAAGCGAGAGAGTGCAGAATGTAGTGTTACAGTCATAGCTCGGGTGTAGAGAAAGATCAATTTAATGCAGGGTAGGTCCATTCAAAACTCTGCCAGCAGCAGGAAGAAGCTGTTCTTGAGTGGGTCGGTCCGTGACCTCAGACGTTTGTATCTTTTTCCCGACGGAAGAAGGTGGAAGAGAGAATGTCCGGGGTGGGTGAGGTCCTTCATTATGCTGGCTGCTTTTCCGAGGCAGCGGGAAGTGTAGACAGAGTCAGTGGATGGGAGGCCGGTTTGCGTGATGGATTGGGCTACATTCATGACCTTTTGTAGATCCTTGCGGTCTTGGGCAGAACAGGAGCCAGACCAAGCTGTGATACAACCAGAAAGAATGAGTTAGTGAGAGTTATAGCTGACATGCCCAATTTCCTTCATCTTCTGAGAAAGTCGAGGCATTGACTGTGTTTCTAACTCTGTGGTGTATTTTGTCACAGGACAGTTTCGATGGAGATTTATTCTGTATCCCTGGGATTTAGAAGGTTCAGGAGTGAGTTGATTGAAGTTTTCTTTAATTCTTTGGTGGGACATGGGCATCGCTGGCTGAACAGAATTTATTGCATCGAGTTGCTCTTCGCGGGCAGTTGAGAGTTAACCGCATTGCTGTGGCTCTGGAGTCACACGTAGCCCAGACCACGTAAGGACGGCAGATTTCCTTCCCTAAAAGACATTAGTGAACCAGACGGGTTTTTCCGACAATCGACAATAGTTTCATGGTCACCAGTAGATTCTTAATTCCAGATATTTTTATTGAATTCCAATTGGTGGGATTCAAACGCAGGTCCCCAGAACATTGGCTGAGTTTCTGGATTAATAGTCTGGAGATAATAGCACTAGGCCATTGCCTCTCCTAGTGTCACCTCTCCATCCCTGTCATTCACTCATCATCTCCGCTTCCACCATCCTCATAGGCCGTGCGTCCAAACACATTCCCAGGCTCTGTGTGTGTGTGTGAAAGATGTTTTTCCTCACATTCCCTCACTGCGTCTCTCCTGAAACTTTAAATTGTGTCTCCCTGTCATCCCTGAACTCAATCAGCTCACGGCAACAGCTTTCCTTTATCGACTTTATCGAAACCTGTCCTAATCTTGTACATCTCGAGCAAATCTCCCCTCAAGGGGAACAAGCCCCGTTTCTCCAACCTCACCCTGGAGCTCACATCCCTCATTCCCGCAATTAATCCACTCTCAAAGATGCTGCAGACCTTCATATTTCCTCCCTCGGTCTGTTTATCCCATCACAGGATCACAGAATTGTT
>NW_027590988.1:117500-120000 GCF_964213995.1 Mustelus asterias | reverse complement strand
CTCTCAGACACACACACACACACACATGCTCTCTCTGTCTCTCACACACACACATGCTCTCTCTGTCTCTCACACACACATACACTATCTCTTACGCACTCTCTCACTCACACACATGCTCTTTCTCTCTGTCACACACGCTTTCTCTCTCACACATTCTCTCACACACACATTCTCTCACACACACTTTCACGCTCACACACTCTCACCCATGCATTCTCTCTCACTGACACACTCTCACACACATGCACACAGTCTCTCACTCACATACACTCACTCTCTCACACACACTTTCTCTCTCACACACATTCTCTCACACACTTTCACGCTCACACACTCTCACCCATGCATTCTCTCTCACTGACACACTCTCACACACATGCACACAGTCTCTCACTCACATACACTCACTCTCTCACACATACACTCTCACACACACACTCTCTCACACACACACTCTTTCTCTCGCACACACTCTCTCTCTCTCACACAGACAGACTCTCTCTCACGCACACGCTCTCTCGCACACACGCTCTCTCGCACACACTCTCTCTCGCACACACTCTCTCACACACACACTCTCTCACACACACACACACTCTCTCACACACACACACACTCTCTCACACACGCCCTCTCTCTCACACACACTCTCTCTCTCTCACACACACACGGTCTCTCTCACTCACACACACTGTCTCTCACACACTCTCTCACACACACACACACTCTCTCACACACACACTCGCTCTCTCTCACACACAGACACTCTCTCTCTCACACACACACAGACACTCTCTCACACACACACACACACCCTCTCTCACACACAGTCTCTCTCACACACACACCTCTCACACACACTCTGTCTCTCTCACACACACACTCTCTCTCACACACATAGAACATAGAACATTACAGCACAGAACAGGCCCTTCGGCCCACGATGTTGTGCCGACCTTCATCTGAAACCAAGATCAAGCTATCCCACTCCCTACCATCCTGGTGTGCTCCATGTGCCTATCCAATAACCGCTTAAATGTTCCTAAAGTGTCTGACTCCACTATCACTGCAGGCAGTCCATTCCACACCCCAACCACTCTCTGCGTGAAGAACCTACCTCTGATATCCTTCCTATATCTCCCACCATGAACCCTATAGTTATGCCCCCTTGTAATAGCTCCATCCACCCGAGGAAATAGTCTTTGAACGTTCACTCGATCTATCCCCTTCATCATTTTATAAACCTCTATTAAGTCTCCCCTCAATCTCCTCCGCTCCAGAGAGAACAGCCCCAGCTCCCTCAACCTTTCCTCATAAGACCGACACTCCAAACCAGGCAGCATCCTGGTAAATCTCCTCTGCACTCTTTCCAGCGCTTCCACATCCTTCTTATAGTGAGGTGACCAGAACTGCACGCAATATTCCAAATGCGGTCTCACCAAGGTCCTGTACAGTTGCAGCATAACCCCACGGCTCTTAAACTCCAACCCCCTGTTAATAAAAGCTAACACACTATATGCCTTCTTCACAGCTCTATCCACTTGAGTGGCAACCTTTAGAGATCTGTGGATATGGACCCCAAGATCTCTCTGTTCCTCCACAGTCTTCAGAACCCTACCTTTGACCCTGTAATCCACATTTAAATTAGTCCTACCAAAATGAATCACCTCACTCTCTCTCTCTCACACACACGGTCTCTCTCACTCACACACACTCTGTCTCTCACACACTCTCTCACACACACACACACTCTCTCACACACACACTCGCTCTCTCTCACACACAGACACTCTCTCTCTCACACACACACACACTCTCTCACACACAGTCTCTCTCACACACACACCTCTCTCTCTCACACACACTCTGTCTCTCTCTCACACACACACTCTCTCTCACACACACTCTCTCTCTCACACACACACTCTCTCTCACACACACACTCTCTCTCGCACACACACTCTCTCTCACACACACACACACACTCTCTCTCTCTCTCACACACACACTCTCTCTCTCTCACACACACATTCTCTCACACACACAATGATGGGCAAAATGTAGAGGAAGATTTCAGCTGTATCTAACCCCGTGCTGTACCTGTCCTGGGTGTGTTTGATGTGCACAATGTGGAGGCAGCTTTTCCTTTAATTTAGCACCATGCTGTGTCTGTCATTGGATTATATGATGGGGACAGTGTATAGGGAGCTTCACTCTGTATCTAAACCCGTGCTGTACCTGTCCTGGGAGTGTTTGATGGGGATAGTGTAGAGGGAGCTTTACTCTGTATCTAACCCTGTGCTGTATATGTCCTGGGAGTGTTAGATGAGGACAGTGAAGTGGGAGCTTTACTCTGTATCTAACCACTTGCTGTATCTGTTGTGGGTGTGTTTGATGGGGACAGTGTCGAGGGAGCTTTACTCTGTATCTAACCCCGTGCTGTACCTGTGCTGGGCGAGTTTGATGGGGACAGTGTCGAGGGAGATTTAATCTGTAT